>NW_017277340.1:239228-487803 GCF_001594065.2 Cyphomyrmex costatus | reverse complement strand
TATAATAAACTTATTATATTATTTTTATATATCATAATGTATTTTAACACAATAACAGAAAAATATAAATAAAGAAAGATATTATTTATGTAATTTGAAAAAGTAAAGTCACTAAACATTAAAACAAAAAGACAATTACTTACGCAAGTATAATTAAAAATTAAATTAAATTAAAGGAATACACAAAAATAATTATTAATTACATTGTTCAGCAAAATTTGATCTTTTTCTTGCAACAAGAAAGTGAATAGTCATTCCCGACATATTTTTATCTGCTGAACACAAATCCGTTGTACAAATTTGGCGTTAAAATTTTGAGAAAACTGATAAAAAATAAAAATGATGATTTAGGATTTCTCCGTAATATATAATCTCTTTTACAAATTATATATATATAACAAAATACGATAGAGCAAGAATATTATAATGCTGTTTGCTATATTGTATTTTGTCAATTTGATATTGCTTTCCAATTTAATAAGATCTGCTTATATTATATAAGTATATATATATAAAGTTACTTACTTCATATATAATGCAATTAGGGTAGAGCGGGGCTATTCTGTCAATTTTAACTTTAAAGTAATACGAAAATTTGCATTAATGAATAAGAGAGCTTTAGCCACACGCTAGATATAATAAGCGATATTTATTTAATAGTTACGAAAATTTGCAATAGCAAACAATATCTCTGTGTAGTGATGTGTTATAATTGTATTATACAGTTAGAATTGCTCCATGAGGGCACAAGCACAACTTTTAAATAATCAACATGTGTTGTTTAGAAGCGTGAACGCATAAATTATTGCGAGGAATGGACGAAAAAGTCACTCTTTACTCTAAGTTGACATTAAGAGATTTTCTATCCTTATTATTCCTTGACCTTCTGATACAAATCAATAACCAATAGCAATATAGCAAATTTATAATGCATTAACTTGGGTTAAACATTAATATATATATATCTGACTTTTTGAAAACAATATTTACTGGATATAAATATGCTAGTAAAATTGCTAGCACAGAAACACAACGAGAAAAGAATATTTACTATCGTCTGTTATATTACTGCAAGAACTATATATACTACTGTCACCATACTAATTATATATCATTATCTATATATAATTACGTACTAATTATATTATTACTAACGATAAGTATAATGTAGAAAAATATATAAATGTACAACTTTTCATATTTAAACAACTAGAAAATTGTAGGATATGTTTAATATTGTTACGTGAAGATTTACGCTGCGCAGAAGTTAAAAAAAATAGGAAAAGAGTAAATTGAGCAATTTACGCGCAATTGCTCTGATATACATGCTTTTGTGTTGTACAGGATATTCCATGAGAAGTTGCTGTAACTAATCAACTATTATTTTGAAATGCATATAGAGAATAGAAGAGAAATAAAATCTTTTTTAATAAAAGATATAGCGTAGTTTTATTTACATATATGAAGTAAATTTATTCTTAAAGGAAACATTTTTTTGATACTTTACTTATCCTTTTTTAAACATTTTTAAAACATAATTATTTTTCAAAGAGTTACTTCTTTCTCAAAACTGATTTCTTCTGAAGATTGAATAGTTTACATTATTTTATTACAGAAAAATAAAATATAAATATAAAGAATTTTAAGCTGAAGTAATATTAATTGTTTACAAAGGAAAATATCATTATGAGCAGATACGTGTAAATTGCATATATTATTTAGAAGAACATAAACATTTCAACTCATTAGCTCGTTAAATTATTCTTTATATATTTAATGATTGTTGATTCAATATTATTAAGAAAGAAACAAAACTGATAAACCAGGAGTACATCTTTAGCAATAAAAAAAGTTTTAAAATTCAAAGTTTACACTTTGATTTCATTTTTTTTTGATAAAGTTTTCTAAAATAATTTGTTTCAAGTTAAGATTTTGCACAAATAAACACGAAAAATTTCATTAAAAACGCTATACCTAATTATTTTTAAAAAATCAGAAAAATGTTTAAAATTGTAAATGTAATACAATTTTAATTATTTTTTAAGATTTAATATTTATAATAATATTGATTAATCTTGTTGTTAAGAAAAACATTTAAACTTTAAATGAGTAAAATGGTCTAAATCAAGCTACATAAATGGATTTAATATTGTTCTTGAATTTTATAATATAAAAATAAAACTAACAAAAAATGTCATATTATACTTACTAAAGTTTCGGAACTCACAGGTCCTTCTTCAGCCATTCTTACAGATTTGTGTCGTTGGATTGATATCATTCTCTTATGATATGTAACGATACGATATATGCCGATATAATGATTATAGTTTGGATTGATTTTTCTGTTCTCAATGCGAGTGTATTGTCTAGAAAAACATTAAAATTAATTAAATATAAATGGCTATACAGAGTTATACGCTGTTAACGGAGCGCGAATAATACAAAAAATACCTTACATATAGATACAAAGATTCGAACATTTCGGTCTTTCAGTTTGGACCATCATCAGTGATAATATAAAATATAAAATAATCTTAGAGATGGTTGAAACGCAGTAACATTTTGCACCAACAGAGGTAAGCCAATACTTGGTAGAGTAAAGGTGTTAACTAATTTTAGAAAGTTGAAAAACCATAATTATAAAATATAATCATACATATCAAGTATAATTTTGACGTTTTTTTAAAACTTTACAGAGTCTGTAATTCAATTTACTTCATTTTATTTATTTATTTATTTGTATTGTCTAGAGTTAAATAATTAGTTGCCGTTAATAAAAATAGTCAATGAGATAAAATTAATTTAAAAATAGAAAAATTTGTTAAAATTTGATACCGCATTTTTTTGTGAGTGAATGCTTACAATTAGTCATCATAATAGTGATAACAAGCAGTTTTTATTTTAGTGTATTATATATCTTTTTCACAAATTAGTATCTCATTTCTAATATTATTTATTTCTAGAAATTTCTATGTAATTGTAAATACACGTTAGGCACCTATCTCTGTCATCATCGCAGATAATTGCTTTATACTTAATAAATCGTTTATCGTTTGAGAGCAATCGTTTTATATGATTATATATCGTATATTATATAATTATATATATTATTATACTATCTCTCTCTGTAAGATGATTTGTAGTCGTCTTTGTTTAGATGCCAGATTTGAACCTTGACGATAATCTGACACACACAAGCTGATTTAAAAATAATAGTAAATTAATAAATTACCGATATCTATAAATTTTATAGTACTTGTGTGGTATAGGTAACACTCGCATTTGATGAGATATTTAAGAAAGAACTTAAATTAATACTAAATGTTATATACTAATGTTATTCAGAATTATCAACGCAACGTCACGTAAATTATTTTAATTGGAAGTAGAGTGATGAGTAAATTCTCTAATAAAAATTGGAGAATGAAAAAAATGAACACATTCTTGTATAATATAGATAAAGGATAAATTGTAGATAGAACAGTATTTTTCACAAACTTTTACATCTATATTTTCACTTAGAACTTTTTAAATATTTATTATAATAAATTATATGTTATTTACACTGCATACGATTTGTAATTTGTACATGTACTTATCGCACAAATCAAACAAAATTTTGCACACCTATTGATGATATCAAATTAATTTATGTGCACACGCAGTATATGTATAATTATATAATTTAATTATAATAATTTTATGTATGTAGAACTAAACAAAATTTAAAATAATTTTATGTTGATTTTTTATTTTTTTGTACAGTAAGTCTATTATGTAATAATGTTTCTAAATATGATATAAATGTGCACAAAAATGACTATATTTTATAGTTAAAAATCAGTGTGACAAAATACTTTAATACTTATAAGATTGCATCTAGAGTAAAATAGATCAAACATTTTCGTAGTTAGGTCTAAAGTCTGTGATAAATTAAACTTCCTAATAATTATTCATTGATGCTCGGTAAACTATTCTATATACTATTCACATTCGGGCTTTAAGGTAGGCTTTGAGGATGGAGTGGTTTTTGTGGTAGGTTTTGAGGATGGAGTGGTTTTTGTGGTAGACCCGTTCTCGGGAGTAGTAGATTCTTCACTGTCGTTGCCGTTAGGAGAGGATCCATTCTCGGGAGTAGTAGATTCTTCACTGTCGTTGCCGTTAGGAGAGGATCCATTCTCGGGAGTAGTAGATTCTTCACTGTCGTTGCCGTTAGGAGAGGATCCATTCTCGGGAGTAGTAGATTCTTCACCGCCGTTGCCGTTAGGAGAGGATCCATTCTCGGGAGTAGTAGATTCTTCACCGCCGTTGCCGTTAGGAGAGGATCCATTCTCGAGAGTAGTAGATTCCTCACCGCCGTTGCCAGGAGTGGACTCGGAGGTAGTTGGCTTGGGACCAATAGTGATATCGGGCATACAGTCTTTCGGAGGTTTCATATTAATCATATTTTTATCAAGATTGAAATGTACTAATGCTTCTACATTTTCCTCCTCACGAGATTCAGTTTCCTTTTCAGTTTCACATTCCTCAACTTCTTCCTCAATTGTACACTCCTCTTCAGGAAGAGTAATTTCCTCACACTCTTCTTCAGGAGGAGCAGTTTCCTTGCACTCTTCTTCAGGAGGAGTAGTTTCCTCACATTCCTCTTCAGGGGGGCCAGTTTCCTCACACTCCTCTTCAGGGGGAGTAGTTTCCTCACACTCCTCTTCAGGGGGAGTAGTTTCCTCACACTCCTCTTCAGGGGGAGTAGTTTCCTCACATTCCTCTTCAGGGGGAGTAGTTTCTTCAGACTCCTCTTCAGGAGTAGTTTCTTCAGACTCCTCTTCAGGAGTAGTTTCTTCACACTCCTCTTCAGGAATAGTGATATCCTCTTTTTCATAATTTACTTCTGTAAAATTAATCAATATAAATTGTATTGTACAACATAATTTGATTTTTTTGGGCATCGTGAGTACAAATGGTTGTACCCGACGTATTTATACATATATCTGCTGAACATAAATCCGTTATTCCAATTTCAATATTATTATATCATAATTTTAAGAAAAATTTTGCTAAAGAGGCTAAAGGCAACTTTGAGAGTTGACATTGTAGTATGGACTGCAAATATCTTTTCTAAATTTCGTTAGTGTCACCTTTGAAAATATCAACTTTTAGTTTTAAGATGCATTTCGCTTTGTTTTAGTGTAATGTTATTGTTTTATAAAAATAGAGTAATTTAAAAATCTTTTCTTATATACATTAAAAAGACGTTTTGTTCTATCTTATAATTACATTATGTGGAAAGTATTTTTTATATTTAATTAGGGGGGGGGGGGGGGGGGGGTTATATTAAATAGGACACGTTATGAAAAAAACATTATAACAAAATATAACTGTCACTAACGTGTGACCATCTGCATAGTTAGGACATTATATAGTGTGGTAGTAGTAATTTCGGATGTCTTAAGAGGAAATTGGTTTCATCGGTTAAGGGGTCTTTTTACGGCTGATGAGGACTCTGTGAAGTCGAAACGTACCGTATATTAATGTTATCATTATAATAAATTTATAGATATATTTAACAACCATTATTGCTCAATTTATTCTTGACCTGGGAGGTTTATTGTTAATTTTAAAATATAACTGATTATAATTTTTCTGCCATATATTTTATAAAGATTTGGAGAAAGCTCTTTAAATATCCTCAAAATTATCGTTATTTACCTGTATGATGATGTTTTTCTTAAAATTCAAACATAATAATCAAATTTAAACAACATGTTTAGCATGCAAAAATACATAGGAAATAACTATATTCACATTTGTGTTGCAAAATAGTGTTCGAGTAATTGATGTATCCTCTATTATACATGTATTTATTAAGTATTCGAAAATATACGTACCATGTTCTGCTGTTTGCATGCTTGGAGGGCGAGCTTCAGCATTATCATATGCCAGAACCATTATTAAAGAAAATGTCATCTAAAAAGATTGACAGAAATCGTAGTTTTTTCAAGGCATGTTCGATGTTATTACTTGTAAAAAAAGCAATTACTGAATAAAACTTACAATGGATTTCAAGGAGGCCATTTTTTAAGGGATTTTTTCCTAGTTTTTGTTTCTTGATCTTGTTTATATATATATATATATATCTTCCTAATATATATGCTAGGAAGGCTGCCAATGCAGAATGTGAAGAGAAATATTTACTATTGTTCTGTTGGTAAGAACTATATATACTTTATTGCTATCATACTAATTATATATATATAAAATATATAAGATAATTATATACATTATCCTTACGTCAACATAATGTAAACTGTATGTAAATGCAGAATATTCTATATCTAAATTGCGCTAGAAAATTATATATACTTATAGACTTATTCAACTTTGAGTATAAGTATGGAAAAGTTCTCAAGGTAAACTTTAAAATTTTTAATGGAAATTTCCATTTTTCATTCAATATTCGTAGCTAACATCGGTATTTTTTCAAAACACTACAATAAAACTCTATTTAATTAAGTTTTTTTCAAGATATGAGTTGTCAAATTTCAGATATCGCCCCAGCATTAGCATTATCCAAAGTGTTCAACCGTCAGTTAAAATCTCTTAAATACTATATAGGGTCATGACCTCAATAACATTTCTTGAAGTCAAGGCCATTGCAGCTAGGTCTCTCTCAATTCCATCTTTATGTTAAAAAATAAAACAAAATTGTAATAATATGTATTAAATGTTTTTAAAAATAGTATATATATTTATAAAATTGTCAATGAAATAAAAAGGCAATTAAGAGTCAATATTATATGTGTGATCTAATAAACCATTTAATATATTATAAATTAAAATAAAATAAAAATAAACTAAAATTTACACTATAAATGCGCACGCAATAACGTTTCGGCTACATATTCGAGCCGTCCTCAGATGTACATATATGGTAAATATTAATTAACGCAGTAAAACTTCCAGATTGGAAGATCGTTTGTGATGTATCCCTGTGGTACTAATGAGGACACAAAATTAACGTTATATTAATAAAATAATGTGACAAGCAATTGTCCCTCTGACAAAAAACTCACCCTGGAGTAATCCATGTCGTTAAAAGAGTCATTTATTAAAATTTGGTGACGATCAAAATCATTATTTTGTTAATACATTGCAAATGCAAGTCGTCCGAAATATAAAACTTTTATAACCGTCCAACCAACTCGACGTACGGAACTATAATGTTTAAGATTTTGGTAATGCAAAGTCATATCTTGTTTATAATAGGAATATATGCTTCATGTAGATCTAATGTGTCTGTTTGTAGGTTAAGACTGTTTTGCTGTTTTTTAATGTTGAGCATCTCTCTGCGACAATACGTTTCCCATAACACGGCTCTTCATTTAAGATTTGTACATTATTCCAATCGAACTCATGTCTTTGTTGCAATCTGTGATCTGTTATCACCGATTTAGAGCTCGTATTCCATCTAATGTGATTACGGTGTTCTGCAATTCGTGTTTTTAATTTCCTTCCTGTTTGTCCCACAAGGTGGCATATTATAGTTCTAATGAACTAAGAAAATATATTAAAGTACATAAAGATCCACTTGATTATCTGTCTAAGACTAATGTGGTATATAAGATAAATTGCAACGACTGCGATGCGTCTTATGTACTTTTATAGAGAAAATTAAAATAAATATTAAATAAATAAATGTATTACAATTATTTCCCATTAAAACATATTACAAAATTCTTTTAATCAAATTTTATATAATAATATTAAATTTTAATAATTTTTTTTTAGTTTCTTATCATTAATTTTATTTATTTTTATAAATTTTCATCTAATTTTATACATGTTGTACTTAATTTGGTCACTATGATTAACTACCTATAATTAATTATTATTTAACAGCTAACTTATCGTTTAGTTGGCGATTGTTTTCCACGATCATTGCCATTATTGCCATCTGCAGTCGTAAGCGATTACCTTTGCTCGCGCGGATGTTTGAAACACGATAATAATTTAAACTATTTTAAAGATAAAAGTAAAATAATACCGAGAGCGTAGCTTCCAATCGAAATCACTAATAAATTTTACGATTTCTAGGTACATGCAAGTAACTAATCCGAGCTTCAATAAGATATTTAATAGAAAAACATTAAACTACACTGAGAAAAAAAATAGTTGATTCAACTAAATTGGCGGTCACGGGCTGTCCAGCAAATATTTTGTTAGTCGAAATATTAATGTATTTGAGTTAAATACGCAGTAGTACAATGAACAATGACTTATTTATTTCGACAGGACATATCTTTGAATTAACAAAATATTTGCTTGACAGCCCGTGACCGCCAATTTAGTTGAGTCAAGTACTTTTTTTTCTCAGTGTATTTGGAAATTAGCGTAAAATATTGCTAATATTATCTAGAATTAACGATGCAGCGTTGAGTAGATTAGTTTAAATGAAAGTAACTATAATCAATCATAATCTGATGAACGTGTTTTTTAATTTTCTCTTAATTGATTACTTTTATTTTACCATATTTTTGAATAAAAAATAACACATAACAACTAAATTATTCATATAAACGAAGGCTGTAATGATTAAATCTAATAATAAAATTAAAGGGTCAGTACGAGTCGACACAAGTTATCAATTACAATTTAATCATATAGAGCATTAAACATGCAATATAGACATTTCGACCTATGTTTGAGATCCTCTTCGGTACATAAAAATAAATTTTGTTTAAACACTATGTCATATATATATATCATTATTTTACGTAAGCATAATGCAGAATAATTCTAAATATGTATAAAATACTGAATATCTAAATTACTAAAAAATTATATGTATAGGTTATGCATGACAAACAATTTTTATTTTAAATGCACACTCTTTTGTGCAACACATAATATAAAAAAATATGTAATTGTGGAGAAAATTCAAGAACTGTATACATAGTATATAGTATACGTATATATATTTTAAAATATATGGTTTTTGCCTTATTTCTGTGAGCATATTAATAAATATTAGAAATATTAAAACTCTTTCTCGTCGAAATATATTATGAAGTTCTTAGTTTAATACTTATATCCTGACACGTAATTAAATTTTACATAAACATACTATTAAATTTTAATAATTTTTTTTAGTTTTCTTGACTTTTTTCTCATTTTCTATCTAATTTTGATTCTAGAACTATCGTAATATTAAGAGACATGATACTGCTATATACGTAATCTCAACAATCATAGTTTCTTCTGATATTTCTTACATATATTTTTTAAACATATAATAACGTGCGATTATCATTCTTCTCTTTTTGTAGAAGTTTTATTTATATGAATCACTTTATTGGTCAGGCATAGCTTGGCGATTAGTGATCTCTATTTATACATTGAAATTATGTATCATAGCAGTCTAAGGTTAAACAGTTTGCGTTGCGCTTATCTTTGTTATTATCGCAGCTAACTGCCTGCATTTAACAGCAATTAGCGCTTATCATTTGATGATGTCTATTTTATGCGTTTACCGCCATTATTATCGCCATTAGTTATATAGATAATCACCTTGGTTGGAAACCACCCAAGTAGCACAGCACCGCTTGCAAAATGCTAAGCGAAAAAACAAATATATGCGCTTTTTCAGCACTTTGTTAACACTTTGTAGGCGCTATGTGCTATTTGGGCAGGCTCGAAATGCGACAATAATTTAAGCCAATTTAAAGGTGTAGGTAAAAAAATATCAAAAACATTATTTCCATTACAAAATTACCGATAAATTTTATAGCACCTTCCAAGAGATATTGCAGGTAACTTTCGCATCCACTAAAGTGTATGATAAAAAGTTATTGAACTATTTGGAAAATAACATGAAATATTATTCAGAACTAATATTGTATTACTGGTCAGAATTATTAATGCAATGCTTGATATAAATTTAATTGACATTACAGCCATAAACGATCGATTCTAATTCGAATGAAATAAAAAGTATAAAAGTATTCTTGTAATTTCTAGATTTGAAGAATAAATTGTAGATATAACAATACTTTTTAAAAACTGTTTGTAATTAATGCGGATGTATGTTTAATTTTTGCTTTTATTAAGGTAAATTGAACGTATTTATACAGCTTACGATGTAAGTTGCTAGAAAAGTTTTTGCAATCTAGTACTTCCATGTGGCGCCAACGTTCTGCTACTATCCCATCCGTAAAATTAAACGTGCTGTTTGGTATACAACAATTTGTTTATCGGAAATCATCAATTGAATGAATTGTGTAGAACAAACCGAAATCGCGTCATCATGACAGTATCAGTTGTCACAGAGCACACCAAAAAAACTGTTGATTTTTTTATCCAGTAAAAATGTCTAATTGATAACTCACGTATTCACCTGATTTACACTTAATGACTTCTTTTTGTTCCCAAACATTAAACATAAGATGCGTGGTAAACGATTTGTGTCGCCTGAAGCAGCTGTTGAAACATATCGAACACTGATTTCTGAGGTTACAGCCTCAGAGTGGAAAAAATGTTTCGGAAATTGATTCGAGCGTATGCAAAAGTGTATTTATTTTAAAGGCGAATACTTTTTGAAAAACAATAAAGCCATTTATAACAATAAAGCTGAATTTTTTAAATGTTTTTTTTTATATCGTTTGCAGAAACTTTTCCAGCAGCCTACGTGTTTATGGTTTGTGTGTAGTTTGTATCGCATACATATAAACACAGTATTGCGAATTGATGACGAGAATAGAATATTGAATACTGTATACGTATTACCTTTTTGCAAAAATTGTATATACTATTACTATCATACTAATTATGTCATTATCTTATTTGAACAAAGTAAATATCTGAATGTATTATTCAATATCTAAATGATCAGGAAATTATATTGTTTATGACCGAACAGAGATTTGTTTGTCGTTGTTTTCTGCATATTAGAAATAAAGAGAAAATCGATACCTGATGCCTACGCTGGGTGCGCCGGCATTCTTTGATATAACAGCGATTCCACAATATTCATTCGTGTGTCGTTTTGGGTAGTATAAATGCATCTGGTATTTCTCCCTTTTCTATTATTATATAATGTAATAACGTAGGTAATAAATCCAAATCGCTGCTGCGCTATTGCATTTTTTAAACGGAGGTTTTATTATGCATGAGATCCAGGAATGCGCAGTCTATATACTTATTAAGTCCATAAATACGTAAATATAAAATAATATATACACAAGCGTGTGTGCGTGTGTGTGTGTGTGAGTGTGGATTATCACAATATAATCATAAGCAAATTTTGTATCATGTATATTCTTCTATATGCACATGCATAATAAAATAAATTTGTAATTTATAAAAAAATTAAAACTATATATTTTTAGAAATAATACTCTATTAAAAATAAATAAGTATTAGAATTACTTTCTATTAAAACACGATGAAGTTATTAAAAGTTATACTTAAATATACTGAGAATAATTAAATATTAAAAAAAAAATAAATTTATTATTTAAAAAATTATTAAAATTAATAAATTTTTTAATTTTCTCATTAATTTTATTAATTTTTTAAATTAAACTTAAAGTAAATATTCAAATTTATTAACTGTAATTGAGACCGATACACACAATTATTGATCCTAATTATCAATATTTGTATAATATACAATACACCAATAATATATATAATAGCATTCTAATTCTTTATTCATATATACAATGATATCATTATGTCTTACGACGATAAATCTATAGAGATGTTGGATATCGTCCAAAAGTCTTCTAACGTAAAAGCTCGGTGGGATCGTGCGACATACCACAAGACGTCTCTGTTCGACAATTTCTCGTGGTTTTTCTTCTCGTGGGATCGACGTCACACCTATTCTTTTCGTTTCCTTTTCTATGTAGTAAGCGTTCTAAAAATTAAATTGTAAAATTCATTCTTCATTCATTCCATTTTAAAATACAGAGATGACTTTAATAAAATAACTTTTTAATAAAATATATGTACATACATACGCAATAAACTGAAATTTTAAATTTTATAAAACCAAGTTCAAATATTTACATAATAGATTATATGTTTTTCGATAAATTACAACAACTGTGCATCATGTATCAATAGTATAGTCTGAAAAGAAGAGTTCAACAAAGCGAGTTTTGTAAATCTGCAAATGCAAAAGTTCCTTGGACCTTAGAATTTGTAGACTAGTATTAAGCAAAAGTAGAAAATCTTAAAAATGGAAGATTCTCAACTTATAAATGTAGATAATAATGTATACATATATATTTTAAATATTGTGTGAACGCATATCTATTCTAACCTAAAATTGTAATTTTTACAGATATTTTTATAAAATATTTTAACCTTATGTGAAAGAGAGAGAGACATTGATGTTTTTCTCATTATTTTCCGACATTTTTCAACAAATGTATAATAGTAAAGTAAAATTCTTGCAATGTCTATGCACATATAAGAAAAAGTTGAGAGGCGGCCGTCATGTTTGATGATAATAAATTCCTCTCTGCTATTCTCCGCGCGTCTGGCGGATCACGAGCGTTTTTCACTGTCGATGCGTTTGACCGCATTCAAAGTTCTCCATAGCGTTCAGAGAGAAGTGCAATTCTCCGCCTCGTGCTGTCGATGCGAGTGCACCGAGGAATTATTTCTCCGGAATAAGGGTGGGTTTCCTGCTCGGAGCTCGATGCCATTAGTAATGGTTTTAATTTGTGCGGCTGAAACTTCACCCTCCGCCGGCCTCCGATCAGCGCGGAATCGATGACGAACGAGTTAGGAACGACCGCCGTGTCGCCCCGGAAATGGATTCTCCGGGGAAAATAGTAGTACCGGATCGGATCGTTCTCACAGAAGTTGCACGGAAATCGAAGAGAATTTTGTGTTGCTTCTACGTGATATGATTGTGTGTTCATTCAAACGCGAATAATTATTACTTTACGTATTTTATTTCAAATACTATTTCGTAACAGCATCGTTAAAAAACGCTATATTAAAACAATTCTTTGCACACTTGAGGGAGAATGCTTACAATTCTCTTATATATTTTTTAAGTTGTTTATTATTTTATTGGTATATGGTATATAATACACGACATACCTTCTGAATGTGAGTTTTGCAAAATATGCATTCTAGATTGTCAAAGTACGCTAAATCTGTATCGCAATTGAAAAAATTATAATTTTTTTTCAATATTTATACGTTTCAATAACATTAACAAAAAACAATTTATTTTTGCAGATGCGTCCTTTGTGTAAAGAGTACGCAGTAATGTCTTGCTCGCGAAAGAATGTGCTTGACGAAAAATTTACTTGACGCGAGATCCTACCTCGTCCCTTAAAAAAAGCAAAAGTGTGTCACGTAAAAAAACTAAAAAAAAAAAATAAAAACATAATATTAGCAACATCGAGTATACTGCCATCCTCCGGATGCGTAAGCAACTATCGCGCCATGTTCGACTGCAACTGCAGCGAAACCACTTGGAAACTCGACTTCAATTCATCATGGGGTTCATGTCTTGGCTAACTCATCAGTGTTTTAAAATTTTTACTTAAAAATTTGCACGTTTAAACATTTTTCTTGCATTTAAATTAATGCTGGGTGTCTATCTAACAGTTTCATACACAGAAACATAAAGATTACACATGATACCAACATGCTTTATCTCTCTTGCAGCATTATTAAATGAACAAGACAAAACATGACCATAAAATTTTTTTTTTAATGTGAAAAGGATGATAGACGTTCTTTTATAATACTTTGTTGCAGCATTCAATATTTTGAATACTTGATATTCTTTCGAATATGTTTTGTTTGCACAAATTAGTTTCCATATTTTTACTTTATTTCGATAAGTTCTATAATATTTTAAGAATTCAATAATGAAAACAATACAAATTAAAATAACCGTTTTTTTACTGCGTGTATTTTCATTATATTTGTTATATAATTTTGTTTATCAACTTTTGCATAATCCTCGTATAAAGAACAAGTACCTTGTACCTTGTATCTTATCGTTCAGCGTTGCGCGTTGCGTTTGTAAAATTTGTTATCGCTAATGTTTCAACTTTCCAAAATCACCATTTATATGTGAAAGAAATAGAGTGCACGTCTGGGAACATGAAATTTATAATGAAAAGAAGTTTATGAAGCGATGCAGAGCAACGATCTTCGTGTTCGTCGCCAGCAAAATTGCCATAAAAGTCTTTTAAGTTTACGGCGCGTGTAGCCGTGCATGAGAAGCATGAAAGACCTACTAAAACAGGTAGTAGTTGGCAGAACTTAATATGGCGGCCTCCAACCCCTTTATTTTACCCTATGATGCAACTTTGCGTTTCGTAACTTTTTTTCAAGCGATGGAAGTAATGCATCAAAATAAGATGTTTCATCTACGTTTTATTATAAATATGAAATCTCTGTACTCAAGAAAATTTTTACATTATTGAGTAATATATAAAGCAGTGCATTAAAAATCGTTGCATTTATTATTAATGTACGTCTTCTAAATCGAAAAGTAATATTTGATTACATTTCATATTATTGTGCAGAATTAATTTCGATGATAAACTCTTTGGAAATTTTAAAGTTTAATGCTGAAATTCTTGTATCAAAAAGTCGCATAAAAAAAAGGAAGCATAATTAAGTTATTGTACTATTATAATATTTTTTATTTAGAAATAACAAAAATATTAGTTATTAATATTATTAAAAGTACTTGTACAATATTAATCACAATGCGCTTGATTAAAACAATAAAAGACAATAATGAATAGAGAAAAATACGAATTAAATATTGTATAATAAACATACTATAACAATAATAAATTCAGAAGAAGATATGATTTTTTGTTGGTCGAGCATGTAATCTAGTAAATTACCAAAACTTACATCTTGTATGGTGCATTCTAGTAATTCATTAAATTGCATGCAATCACGTTGCAAAATTATTTAATACATATTTAATAATACAACCAAAACTGTGTATTTATAATATTTAACAAAGTCAGTATATTTGGACTCAATAATTTAAAAACAAATTTGAAAAGTAAAGGTCATGAGTTAGCGTAAAATGTATATTATTAATATTAAAATTTAATAATATAATTTAAATGAAAATTGAAAATAAAAATACAAATAGAGTCACATTGTCTACTATCTAAACACCTATGATTGTTTTTACACGTAACTTTTTAACATAATCGATAAAATTGAAGCTAATATATGTATAACCTATTAACATGATTGAAAGACATACAATATTTAATTTGTATTTTTTTTCTATATGTAACCGTATTTTTAAAACATTAATATCTTTACATTATTTCTGAATAAAAATATTACAAAAGCAAAATAATAAGTTCTCCCTTTCTTAATGTGACTTTTTCGATGCTAATATTATACAGCATCTAAACTTCCAATAAAATTGTCGAGAAAGCTCTGCATGGAAAATTGCAACACGTGCTTCTGGCTTGACGTTCAAAACACCGACTCTCGTTGCTTCAAATTGGCACCGCATTTTAAAGCGTCATACTTCGAAACGGAGCAACGGCATTTAAAACTCGTTGCTCCGTAAAAGTAGCAAAGCGCGCGCTAATCGTTCCCACATGGTCCGTTCGTACGAGCACGTGGGCCAGCGCAAGCATGATTGGCCGCCGAGCACGTGGCCGCTCGGCGAGAATCGGAGCTCGGGTGTGTTCGGCCAATGTCGCGAGTCGACGACCGAACGACTGAGCGGCAGTCGCGCGCCGGCCTCTGTCACGGTAGGATGTGTATGTTTACGTTTCCGCGATGATAACGGTCCGCACATCACATACGGAGGTTATGTTTACGCGCGTCGCGAGGACCACGCACGTTTTTAAACGCCGGTATTCTTAAAAGTCAACGTCTTCGAATGTCTCCGCGCCCCTCGAGACGTCGTCGCAACGTTTTTCCAAGCGTTCCGTGAGGTTTTCCCGCTGCCGAAAATTGTCTGGCGTATGTGACAGCCGCGATGCAAAACGCGGTAAGTAAATGCCATTTTAATTATTTGATCACTTGAAAATGAGAATAGAAGACTTTAAAAGATCAAGTAAATAATAAACATGAGAAGTGCGAATTAATTCGTATATTTTTAATGCTATCCCGATCGGAACAAATGCAATTAGTGAGGTTATGCCTTACTTTTTTATTCAAACTGGATATTCTGAATTAATCTTGGAGTTAAAAATTGATTAAATAATCTAGCTGAATTGAAAACACTAAATTGATTGCAAGAAATTAAATGAATTTGCAAGTAAATTTACATGTTTATCATGAAACTGAATAATCTTATAATTTTTTGACAATTTTAATCGAAATTTTACATATTTTAAAACGATCACATCTTTAATTTAACATTTTTGAGTTTTTTAAATTAAAATTATAATTTTATTAAAGTAATGTTATATCAACCTTCTATTGTCTATTAATTTCGAAATGTTTTAAAATTTATTGTAAACGTTCCAGAGAAAAGATAAATTTTTGCAATGATTATACTCTCTCAATGCAAAACTTAATTTATTTAATCCATTTCAGTCATTGTAAAAACAATGCTACTCTTTGCTCTTTTTCTAATCTTCTGCGACATTCTCGTGAATGTGATTGCTGAAAACAATATACATAACTCATTTATTCCAATTTAGTAAGCGAGTTCCGTGCCACGACGCGATCCCGCTCGGTTCGTTAGCAAAATCGATAACTATCTTCCGAACCGAAACGAATTGTTCTGATAATTTGGAATTCACTGTCTGCCAACCTGTGACTTGTCAACCGAGCACAATATCTTCCTTTTTTCTTTTTCTACAACTTGTATTTAAATACTGTTGTATGATAAGGTACTTTAATTTATTGCATCTTTTTGCGTAAATTGTCACCATTGATGGACAAATATCCACAATTACGTCATCAATGAACGAGATTAAATATAAATATCCATATTGATTATTTTGGGTATACAAACGCGAGATACCGAGAAAGCTTAAAAGTTATATTTGCTTACATTGCTTATAACAGTACGCTGTGATGACAAAATACTGCAGTTGCATTAAAAATGATCGATTTTTACTATTTCAATAACGTTGATTATATATTTCCCACATAGCTCGGCTCTATCGTAATTAATTGCAAATAACATAATGCGTCCTTTATACAATATAATTTATTATTATATGTCCTTTATACAATTTATTTTATTATGTAAATTGTAAGAGCAAATTGAAAATTAGAGCTACAAAGGTATGACTGAAATCAGAATGGTAAAATAGACGCACGTTTCGTATTAGATTAAAATAACGCATTTCCGATTACTTTAATTAGATCTCATGTATTAAATTATACGCATTGAATTATTTAGTAATAATTATTCACAGGAAGCTTTAATGAATTAAAATTCTATTTTAACATCGTTATAGAAATTAATGATGAGCGGAATAAAAGCAAAGCAGCTTTTACATTATTAATTTTTTAAATTTTAATACAAATGAAATTGTACGTATTCTTTCATGTATATATTTCGATTCTATCATTGCGATTGACTATATAAGTTTTTTTCCATGTGAATCTTTTTATAGTATCGTAGAATATGGAAACAATAATAAATTATGTACACTTTAACAAGAAAATCTTGCGGTAATATTATATCATATTTATTATGATTTATGTTATAGCATTTGATCAGTATTGTTGCGTATTATGTTCATGATATAATTATAGCTTTATTTTGTAAGTAGACGTTGTTTAATGAGAATTATTTTGATAATCTTGGGGCAATGTATATAATTAATTTATTTGTACGATTTATCTACATTAAACATATCTTAAGATCAATGGTGGATTAGTTATATAATTAATACTGGAAATGTTTAAGTTAAAAGTTAAAGAGAATATTATAATTTGACTACAGATGAACCACTTAATATAATTGGTAGCAATTCTATTTATAATTGATTTTAGTCGTTTGTTTTGGATAAACAGGTAGATTATTTTGTAATAATTTTTTGAAGTACGAATTAAAGATTTTAATAAATAGTGAATTACTTTAAATTTTGTCAACATTTATACATGCATTAAATATCAATTATTCTTAACTCTTTCCAATAAATGAACGGCAATCTATTTTTTACAACGTTTTTACAAACGAGTGGATTAAAGTGGAGTATGCTTTTGTATCAGCTTCGCTCTTTCGTTGATAGTAGTACGGATAGTAGTACGGATGATTAAATTTTATTGCATCGCGCCACGAAATGATCATACGAAGTTACGATATCGATATCCGAAACATTAAACGCCAGGAAATCGAAGAAAAGGGTGCGTTAGAACAGAGAAATCGAGAAAGAGGAACAAAGGAAGTACTTTTACTCGAGTTCCCGTTGTTACACAGGCGAGATCGCGTTGCTTTAAAATCCGAGGAATTATACATGTGAATTTACTAAATTTTTGAGCGATTTCATTGGAAGTCTTTTTATAGTTTCCTTGATTAATGTGTGTACGTAATGTTCTTTCTGTTCAAATATGTCGAGAAAAAAATTTTATGTGAAAATTTTATATTAGTGACCATTTTATATCAGCTGTCACAAACCTTCTGAAACTCACCCGCATGTTCATAAAACCGCATTTTGCTGAGGTATGCGAAATATTTCAATTATAGAGATCTGACGAACGTTGACGATACTCACCTATTGCTCGGTTAGATCGAAAAACGATTGATCTAAATTCGTCGTAAAATGCCACGAGAAATGATTAAAGAGGTAAAAGAAAAAAAAACGAGGTACTACGCCCTTTAGTAAGCGATTTCTCTCGTATAATCCACATATCCGGAGGTGATGGAAATTATGGTGTTAACGAGAATTCCAAGACCAGCATAAGCCGCTTTCCTTCTATTTTCTTCCTGAGTCGGCGGGACACGATATCGCGAAGATGTTTTAGGACGACCGTAAATCACCAAAGATGGCGAACAGCTAGCCACGAGTAGAAAAGGGGGAATGGAAAGAAATATATATATATATATATATATTTAAAGCACTACCTTTTTCCCCCTTCCCCTCTTTCCTTTCCTATCTCCTTCCTTCCCTCCCCCTCCCCTCCCCTCTCTCTCTTTCTCTGTCTTTCTCTCTTTTGCGTTGTTCTGCTCTTCACTAACTCTTCACCTTCCTCTCATCACCTTCATTTTCATCCCATTTGCGCGCACACTCGCATGCCGCTTTTTCTTCTATGCCATTAAGGCGTTTCTATAGCCACGACGAATTATCGTCGAATAAAGCGGCGCGATTAAGGCAACCTGGATGCGACATAGAGCGAATCTTCTTAAATTTCCGGAAAATTTTGGCTTACAGCCTTCTCATTCTCCTTCAAAGGAGTCTTCTACAAAGCGACACAGAGCCGAGGACTCGATGTATTTTCCCTCCAGATGTTCGCGGTCTTTCACCTCTTTTAACGTGCTAATTGCGAGATTACAAATAGTATGTCGCGATTCCTTGCGAGGAAGGTGAATTAATCTCCTCAGCACTCCAATCACGATAACGTTTCTCTTACTTTAAATTTATTATGCGTGCATTCTGATGTGAAAGAAATTTTTTTACGATTTTATTTTCTTTGAATCGTATAAACTTTGAGTATCTTAATAACTTAAAATGTTAATGAAACAGAAATAAAAGTTTCATGAAATAAAAATTTTTTTAAATCAGCCATCTTATATTAATCTTAAATTAATTATACTTTTTAAAAATAGTATTTTCAATGTTTCTTGCGCCAAATAGTCGAAAAAATTATCTATTGTAACGTACAGTCATATTTCTAAAGAGATTATTGCTATGGCCTTAGGATGTTTTCTCGTTTGTGACATTGTATAGCAACTAAATAAAAAATTCACAATTACTTGGGTTGGATTTCCGCTTTGAAAGATGGAAGAAACACGTCCATCCTCTCATAATAGAGCCGAATGTAAGAATTACTGTATGAGAATATCCGCGAGGAGTTCGCGAGGAAGTCGCCAGACTGTCTGCGGAATTCCTCGCAGACGAATGCACGACATCGCGAATTGAATATCGTGCCATTGTTTCTTCTAATACTACAACGGCAACGACGTCTACGGAGGAATCCGTGGGAGAAGTTTCGCAAACTGTTCCTCGTTTCGCAAAGAAATCATGACATTGAATTAAAATCAAATAATACCGGGGGGGGTCTCTGCCAGCGAGCGTTACAAACGGTGACAAAACACCACTGTTATTTCGTAATTTTATTGATTTACGAGCCAGCATCGGCAAGCAAGAAACACATTGAGTAAGAAGGGAATGCAAAGTTTGTCAAGTAAATCGTTCGGTTTGGTTTGCTCGTAAAGCAAGATGATACATATGGAAATGGAGACAATTAATTCCGTTAATCTAAATTGCAAATTTGCTGAAAACGAATCTAAAAAGGGTTTAGTTCATCGGTTGGGATAAAAAATAATTATATTATTACGTCTAACATTTCTTTATCACACATTCAATAGCAACGTGTTATAAATGTAATGTCTTTAAATTTGTTTTTATATAATAGTATGTATGCATTGTATTGTTTTAATTAAACATGAAAGCATTGAATGCACGTTACATTCAAAGTAGAATAAATGTGTTACGTAATTTTGTATTTTCACCGGCTTATATACTTTTGCTATAAAATTTTATAAATGATACTCGCATTTCATGTTGAATCCATACGTTGTAATACGATGTTTACGTACTCTAATAGGATATTCATACAAAATATTAAATCTTTAAAAATATTTAATCCATTATTTCAGATTATTTTTTAAACAATTACAAATTTATATTGTATAAGTGAAGAGAAGAAAAATTTCAATATTTTAAAAACTGAATTCGCAATATTTAATTCCTTCAAATGTATTTGTTTTTCTAATGATTTGTGTCAAATATTAGTTTGAAATTCCAAATCAATATACGCTATAAAACTCTCGTATAAAAATTAATTAGTACAAATTATTGTAATTTATATGATCTGATTTATTATATAAATTCCTTGAAATAATCCAAATGCTGTCAGTACATTTTCTCATTAGTCTTGCCCAAAATGTTGGATCGCATGTGTCACGTTTTACTAGAAACGTGAAGTTACACGAGTAGACATCTGTCCTCCAACCCTTTGGCAGAACGCCACCGAAATTTAGGACGTAAAATAGTATGAGTGATGATAAGTTTTCCGCGTTACCATAGGAATTCATGAACGATACTCTGCGTATGTGGCGATGTACATATTTCGACAAGAACCGTTTGTCTAGTTGAAATATCACGTGGAAACATCTCGAACAAGAAATATCTATCGGCGAATTGAACGTTTCAAACATCGTTTATGCAAAACGGGAAATTTTTGTTTGCTAGCAAAATGCATGGGGAATCCTTTTTTCTCTATTGAAAAATATATTCTACATTTGGTAGGATACGGCTGGCCCTTATGAATTTTACGCGCAGTGAAAAGCAACATAGCAGATACATTCTATCTCCAGCCTGTTTCAACGCGAACTTTTAATTAACGCGTACCAGCAAGAAGTTTTTTTTTTCTTTAAACAGTAACCGACTGAATTGTAATATAAAGCTCTTCTATATTTGCACACACAATTCAGATTTATTTTAAAGATATAAAGATATAAAACAGAATAATACAGGTTAGAAGATTATAATTTAAATTATTATTGAAATTTAGTCATTAATATTAATTTTGAATGTAGGATTGTAATAATAATACAATTCTTGTCAATTCTCTGTTTGAATAATAAATAGTAATAATGATAGGATGGATAGGACCATATATCGATTCATTGAGAGTCAAAGAGTTACCTAAATCTAAGGTATTCATAGTCGGATCTTATATTTAGGACCGTCTTAAATACGGTCTTAAGATATCATGAATCAATCAAAGGGTTGTATTAGCATATAAAAACGTTACATTATATGCAGATGACGTCATCTTTCTCAAATCGTTTCTTCCACTCGATTCTCAAACTGCCTGTTCTGCTTCAAACTATAATCTACAATCTATCGTCGATTGATCCATTAATAATACGCTGCATCTAAATATTTCTAAATCATCCTTGCTAATTGTTGGTTCTCCAGCATTATTATCCCGTATTCAATTCTTTGATATTATTTTTAACTCCATTCCAATTCCCTGTTCCTCTTCTATTAAGATTCTTGGTGTTCGTGTTGACTCGTCCTAGACATTTGAGTCACATGTAACCGTCAAGTGTCGGGCTGCTTATGCCTCTACGTCTCCTTTATCTTCTTCGCCACATTCTCTCTTGTTTTCAAAAACTCCTCACTTCTCAATTACTTGTTATCTCTTTGTTCGATTATGCTGATGTTATTTATTTCAGCTCTTAATTAACAACAGCTAAATCATGTTCAGTGTATCCAAAACTCTTATCTTCGCTTGTTCTACTGCATTCGTAAATATGACCATATATCTCTATATATTTCCAGAGATCTGGCTTAGGATTTGGCAACGTTTTATACTCCATCTATACTGTCTCATCTTCTCTCTCCTTCGGTCCAATCCTCCTCTATATCTGTAACACCTCTGGCATTTTAACTCTGAGCTTCACTCCACTAATAACTCCCTCGCCATCAGATATACCAAAACTATTTATCATACCTCATGCATCGCTCCACCAAGTTCCGTGCCGCTTTCTCCTACACATCAGTCAAATACTTCAATCCTCTTTCTATATCAATAAAAACATCACCCTCTCTGTCCACCTTTCGTTCTGCTGCTTCGCGTTTCATCGCATCACTCACAACTTCTAATCTCATTATTTCATTACAAACGGATCTGTCTGAATTTATCTGGGTGCATGTAAGCGCACGTGCATATGTATGTTTGCGTTGCGTGTATAAATAATATTTGTGTGTATTTTACTTCACTATCTTATGCATCTTGTCTTTGTCTTGATTTTTTTGTTACTATGATAGGCTTTGTAACAGCAGTCTTGTTGATGCCTGACCAATTGCAAGTTACTATTGTCGATCGTTCCTTTACTTTTGTAGTCTTATTAGTGCTTTACAATAAAGTTAAATTAAAATAAACAAAATTATTTAAGACGGTTTTAAAATAAAAACTGACTATGAATAAAAATTTAAAGAGTTTCTTTGCGCTAAGAAACTTCCCGCTAAATCAATACCGATTACGAAATTTTTTATATTGAATGTGTGTGCGTGTGTGCGTGCGTGTACATATGTGTGGCATCTATGATTATGAGACCGTCGTTCTCACACCCCCTCACATGACATCTTTCATAAATATAAATAATATTCGTATCTTTTATGTATAGGTGAATGTGTGCGTAGGAACGTCAAACCCTATCCACTACGACTACATCATTTGTGCGGTAGTGTTTGTGTGAGGGGCCACCGAGAGGCCACTGTGGAGGGCTTCCGAGATGAGCTATGAATCTGGGCTGCCTGGTAGCCTCTATCTTTGTTCTTCAGCTGCTTCAGCTGCTATCGATGCTCGACGCGCTGCCTTCGGTCGTCAAAATTGGTGAGTTTGCATCTTGACAACTGTTTACTTTGCAGGATATAATAGTTTTATTTCAAAGCACTCTTCACCAAAGCATGGTGACTTAACGTGGCGACTCAATAAAATAAAAAAAATACACTTTTCTCTTAAATTGATTCTTTTCTTATAGCACATCTTGAGAGCTTTCCAAAATACTATAATAAAATATTTTTTCATAAAGTACTTTTCGAGTTATAATGCTTGAAAGTATTGAACTATATTTCAAATATTGAACTATATTTATTTTGAATATAATCTGAGAGAGCATAATTTCTTTTTTGGCATATCGTTATGTTATCCGTTTATAGATAATTTGTGAAATTTAATCATGCAACTTAATATTGGATGTAAGTGGCACTTCTGGCAGCTTTCTTGTAATCAGCGTGAATAGAGAGATACGTCAGCTACTTAGCACATCAGATTACAGGTTTATAATCCTCGAACATCCGTTATCATGTTACTAATGAGAGTCCGTTGAGTTACTCTCTTGAACTACTAGTATTTGGTTTGTAACATCTTCGTTCAATATTTTCGAGTAGATGTAAAATACATGAATTAAAATTCTTAACGTTATATGTATATATTATTATACAATACACTACAATGTTGAAATTTAACTATTTATTTTATTAGATATGATGATCTTTATTTGTATATTTTATTTATTACCCGAATATATTCTGTTAAAAATCGTTTCAGCAACGAAAAAATAGAAAATTTGTATTTTATAGAAACATTAACAAGCTAATATAACTTGCTTAATTACATTTTCTAAAAAATGATATATTAATTATGCATTTAATGATTAATAATCGTTTGAAATGATATTTACATTGTAATATACATTATACATAGGTGTATATAGCAATATTATAGAACGTTATATAGCAGTATTATAGAACGTAATTAATTTTCGTGAATGTTTAATTAATTTTATTAAAAATTTTGATTATGCACTTTCAGTTAATTATTTAATTTTGTTCAAAATATTTTTCAAAAGAAAATAAGAAAATGTCTGATATTAAGGAAAACATTGACACTCTATATATATGATATTAATATACCATTTCATAAACGATATAAACATATTGCTGCGAAATAATTGCTAGATTTCTGGCCTAATCCCTACGGATAGCGAATAGTAATGAATTTCGTGTATTTAGTACAGTTGCTGTTAATTAATGCGTCTGGTATAAACGGCCACACCCGGGCAATTAAATTTGCTGTTAAATATGTATGTCCGATGTAAATTATTGGTATCATTGTACGAACAGTACACGTATTAAAAGAATACCGCAGTGAAAAGATCATAATTACTAGCAGTTGTCTGATAGAAAAAATATATATTGTTTTAAATAAATAATTGAAATATATTTGTACAAATTACATTTTGCTCGTTGATTTTATAACTTTATCGTGGCAAGTAAGTTGTCGAAAATTATTTGGTTCTTTCTCAAAGTATTGATTCTCGTAGTAATCCGATTGAAAGAGTGTTAGTATCTGAATGCGAGAAGACAAGCGGAATTCCAGTAATGGTTTCGCCACACTCCTTGTTTTCGCGATAAAACGGTTAAATTCTCTCTCGAGTAAGCCGACAGGCCTGAGGAATTTACGCAGCAACACATACATAACTGTGCGGCGGTGTATCGTCCTGAAACACGATATTTGTCTCGCGTCGTAACCTCTTGTTCCGCCTTTTCATTGAAATTGGATTTCTCGCCGTGAATGCCCTCGAGACGCTCGCGCCCTGCTTGTAACATGTAGGACGTTTAGACAACGAAAACGGATACAAAGATAAAGAGATCACACTGATATAACTCGCGAAGTAATGACAGAAGCAAGATAATTTCCATTCTAATTTTAACTCAAACGGCTCCTCTCTCTCTCTTTCATCATTACAATTGAATCCATTTATTTCCTACAATATTATTGTAACAAATGAGATTCCTGATTACAAAAACAACTAGATATAATGCATAGAGATACATATGTTTTCGTGGATAAAACTTTCTCATGAGATGACATAATATGTTTCCGTCTAAAATAAGAAAAATGTAATGTAAGAATCTAAGATTTAATTTTTATTTAATTTTCAGTGAATTTTGTTTTATAATAGTTTCATAATTTATGGATCAATTATAAAAACTATTTAAAATGTTAAGAATTGAAAATTTGCGATAAATAATGTTTTTTCTCGACGTATTTAATTTGGAAAAACAATGGAAATTAGATCGATAAAAATTAATTAAATGCGAGAAAGAATTCCCTTTTTTTAATTGAAGGTAGATTGGTACTTAATAATACAGATTTACAAATAATATTTTTTGGTTTTATAAACTACGCGTTCGATTCGATTTGTTAGACTTGAGACATAAACGTAATAATCATAAGTTGAAGCTAAAAATAACATCACAAATTACATTGACTCTCAATTTATTAATGATGCTAATAGACATTTAAAAGACTACAAAGAACTTATTGCGAAAAATATTATTTCAGCCCTGAAGCTATAATTCTCAACATTACATTGATAAGATGCCCGTTCTTGAGAGAGAAAGTTGAGAGTTCTAAATTCAAATCCACAGGCTGAGATATTTTTCACGATAAATTCTTTACAATGTTTCAAGATGCCTATTAGCATCAATATTAAATTGATGTTCAATGTAATTTATCGTGTTATTTTCAACTTCAGGATACGTATTATAGAATTATTCGAAATGGGGATTCCAATAGGAATTTCAATTATTATCTAGATTCAAATATATTTTTTAGGAAATTGAAATAATTCCGATTGAAATCTATTCCCAACAATTCCATAATATGTATTCAGTTTATAATTGCGTTTTAAGTCCGACAATTCGAATATGTGTGTAGTTTATAAAACTAAAAAATATATTTGTAAGTTTATATATATATAAATATTAATTATTAAACATCAAGATCTGCTTAAAAATATTCTTTTTCTTATTTGATTAGGAAAAATCGACGTCAGATTCATGGAGTCGCGTGTGAAAAATGATTCACTAAATTTAAAGCACTCTGCAGTACGATAAAGTATTTTGTAAATGAATATAGAATAACGTCTTAAGTAATAAATAGTACAGACGGTAATTAATTGTCAACGGAAAGTTTCCTAGACTATACTTCGCTGCCCCTAATCAATGTCCGTTAATTTGATGGATAAATAAGAGTAGGGAATCTTGTTGAAAGGTTTATCACGATAAATCGTTCTGGTGGACGTCCTTTACTCTTCAGCACATCTAGTTGACAAAGGACACCGCCAACATCTAAATGATGCTTGAATAAATTGCTTTCGCTGATTAATTAACGTCGTGTAAATTAAATATTTATTGGTACCGCAATTTATTGGTGATAACGCAAAGTTTATTAAATATTGTTTACAGAAAGTAGATTGTTTATATATATAAAAGCCTCTTGATTAAATACTTTAATATTTATTACTTTAATTAGTCAAAATAAAATTTTTGTTAGTTTGCCGTATCATATATAATTTTTATTTAATTTCGACAGTTCACGTAACTCAAAATTATTATATGAATTAACAGTTTAATTTTGAGCTATTTTTTCGGTTTATTTCGATTTTGTGCGATAAATACAGTTACGGAATATTTATTCTATAATTTAATGTAAGAAATTATCTGTTATTATATATATGTGTGTGTGTGTGTGTATAATACTTTTCGTTATTTTGAATAGGTAAGGCATTTTTTAACATTATGTTTTAGGGACTTTGGAGTATTGATAGTCGTATTTGAAGTATTCTTTATACAATAGGTGCTAAATGCAAGGAAAATATTAAATTCTAATATATTCTAACATTCTGAAGTTAATAATTCTGTGAAATGCAGAATCTTGTGATGTAGAGATTTCTTTTTCGCGGTCTATATAAAAGTGGTTTTGTAGAGAAGAAACGAGTCGCACACTTGAAATGGATCGGACCACCGCGCCGCGCCGGCGCGAAATACGAGTAAAAAGCGCTGTACGGAAATGCAGGAAATTCAATGGTTAATCGTCCGTATTCATTCTTTCGGTAAATCTTCTAGCTCCCTTTTAAAAGGAAGCGGTATCGAACCGCGAGAGGGACTTGAAGTCATTCGTGCATGCCCACCATTCATCTGCTATGCGAGTTTCATCCATGGTAATTGTAACATGAAAGAAGCTCACCTTTATATCACGACTTACGTTCCTGTGGTACTTCAAAACCTTATTATTTAATAATCGGCTTATTAAAACGAGGTCTTTGGATGAAGGCTTATTCTAAGACATCTTTTTATAATTAGCTGGTACATTACAACCGCTCGCTTACATTCCCCCAAGCTATTAAACGAATGAGATATGGTAAAATGTAAAAGATGAAAGTATTGTAATCACGGAAGCGGAAATGCAAACGCTTGACATAATATATCTTTCGCGTCTCTTGTATTCTGTACGATAAGGTATGCGTCCACGCATACTTGACTTTCGTCCGTTTCATATCCCGTATTCATCAAATCTTTAAAGCATTTCCGCAACAATATCGTATCAAGGACATTCCGGGATATCGCGTTTTGTCACGCGAGAAGGATGCCTCGGAAAATCCGGCTTTTCTCGGGCTTCCTCCTTCCTTTCCTTGTCAACGACGAGTGACGAAAGAAGAGAGTGAATAAATGGAGCCGAGTAACTTCAACAACAAAGGGAACTCCCGACGTTTTTTCTTTCTTTTTGCTTTTTCTCATCGTAAATCTTGAAAGTCTCGACATTTTTTGTTCTTGTGAACATCTTGCCGGTCCATAATTTCGTCACTTGCCCGATTATTTTATCCCGCACAAAGATTTCTACTATATATCTCTCATTTTACGATCAACGGTATAACGAGAAAATCTGTGAAGGGAAACTCTCAATAAAACTACGTAAATTGTATTAGCCAACTTCATTTGCGCCTTGAATGAACTTGCCACCCATCCTTTGATTAATTGCAAGATTAAAGTTTTAAACTTTTCTTAAGCATTGATTCTCTATTTAACATTCAGAATGTAACAGTGAAGTAACAACATTAATTCCAAATTCTTGCATCTTGAACTGATAAAGTTTAAATAATTATAAAATTTCGATTGAAAAAATGTTGGGGCAAGACTTATTGTACCTTTCAGTTTTTTTATTAAACAATTATTGATTTTACAGTAACAGGTCGGTAATTAGTAGTACAAAGAATATCGATTAATTAAATTTATATATTGATCAAAGAAACAATGTAATGTACATATACTTTACACACACTTTTCCTGATATATCTTAAATGTCTATTTCTTTTTAAACATTCGATTTTCTATTTCTGATTGAATCACCACACATATGAGCGTTTGCTATCTGTGGTGAAAAGTGAGGTCGGCTACCCCGACTGATTGTACATGCTGTAGGAAATCAGACTACAGTGGTAACGCAATAAAAGATTTGAGAGAGTGGAAGCATATATATTTTGAGAAAGAGAAGAAGAGAAAGGAAACAAATAGGCAAAGAGAAAATAACGTGAGGGAGGCGAGTAAAAGAGTAAGGGGTGAGCAAGCGAAGGGGGTAGATACGACTTCGTGGCGCCGACGGATATCAGTACCTCGAGAGCTTTCTCAGATCTTGCAGCTTTTATCTTTGCTCACTCTCTCTTTCCGTCTAGTATCATCAGCATGATATCTCACCGCAACTTAGCAACGCGTTACGTACTCGTTTAGTTTGCATATTTCATCGCAGTTAAGAAAGTTAGGCGTCGAATTAATTGCCGACCGCTTGAATTCCTGCACACAAGAGGAAATCTTTAATGTTCATCCGCCGAATTCTGTTAGCTTGCTGTTATTAGAATAATTTACGCGCAAAGTTAATCGCACATTTATTCTACAATATTGCTATGCTATGCAAAACAGTTCAAATTTATATAATATCTCTGTGAAAATACTGTTCAATTTAAAGAATTTATTAACATTGAACTTTAGCCAAATATTTGAACGTTTTAAAAATAAAGTCCTACTTTTTAAGAAAATATGGCTAAAAATTATAAAATGGTAATATAAGCGTAAAATATTTTTAGCATATTAATAACATATTGTTTCAGTATAATATACATATATATTAAAGCATAAATACAAAATAATAAAATGGTAACATGAATGTAAAATGTTTTAGTATACTGAAAACATAGGGTAAGTGATCCAATAATAAACTATGTAAATTTCAGAGGCTTGCATTTTTTTCAGTTATTGAGTTGAAGGTCTGGGTTTTTGCATACAGTTTATGAATTTAGTTGACTACGTATTGTAAACAATAACTTTTAAGTTTGGTTACAATTTCGATTATTTTAAAAAACGGGAAGTGGTTCATTGTGTACAAGGGATGTGTACACAATGAACAATGCTATTTTTAACAATGAACCACATGTTTTATACTGCGAATTGTTAGGATTATTTTAGTTTTACTATATTTTAAAATGTTTATTTGGAAAAGAGGTTATGATAAGATGATAAAGATTAGAATAATAAATATTAAAAGTCAACTTATGTTGTTTTTATTATTTTAAACTCACAATCAAAATTATTGTTTTTTACATATTTCAGATATTTTCTCAGATTATTATTTATTGTAGTAACTAGTTCGTCACAGTTTAATCAAACTTATAATATATATATAGTAAAAAACAATAGTTCATTGTCACTACAACAAAACTTAATTAAACATTACATTAGATTTATCGAACTTACATCTGCAAAGATATTTGCTGATCGAAGTTTGCAGTGGCAGATTCTGAAAAATCATGGAAATCGCTTAGCAAATCGTGAGAGAGTCGCAACGAGTCGTCCATTCCAGGATAGTACCGAAAACGGTTGTTGGTGTCGTAAACAGAGGAATGCTCTTAATAATTTCACGATAGTTCAGCAAGCGGGAGATTCTCTCTGCTCCTCCTCGTTCATGTATTTTTCCTGGGATTTTCCCCCATCTCAATCACCTTTCAATTCCTTCTCTCTCCCTCTCTCTCTCTCTCTCTCTCTCTCTCTCTCTCTCTCTCTCTCTCTCTCTTTCACTCAGCTTCCGAACCTATACTTTCTATTCCACAGCTTCTTAAACTCTGAGATTGAAACGCCCGAATCGAATCGCGACGACTGGCTGCAAACTTCCGAGACACTCATAACTCATAAGTATTTACTCTCTCTTCCCAATTCATCCATTTTCCTCGCACTCTCCACTGTCGGTCATCTCCCTTTTTCGTGTATGTATCAAGACCAACAAACACGAATATGTCATTTCAGACTAACTTAAGTTAGGATTCTGTTAGTTAAAGAAATATATGATGAATGTGCAGACTCGCGTTTTGATGTAAAAGGGATCAGGTAAAGGAACCCCGGCGATGTAATCAGCGTTGACTTAGTGCACTGATTCAAGTTTGTTAGATATATTTACATTCGTAACTGGCGAAACGAGAACGTTTCTCTACTTTTTCACTAAATTATTCGTAACTCTTGAAATTTTGAAACAATGCGTGTCTGTATTTGCTCTTCGCATATTTATAAGTACGAACGTCAATAATTTACCGATGCGTTCTGCAGCTCCAATAATACCGGTTCGTTTTGATCGATTTGCGAACTGCTATCGAGGAAAAATTAATCCGTGGAAAGTCGTTAATATTTGTAAGTTTCCGACTGAACGTAATCAAGTAAGTTTCCGTTCGTATTTTTTTTTTAATGAACTTCGTTCCGGACATTTGAATTTAACTGCAAGATGATTGCATGATTCTCGGATAGTTACTGTCGAACTTTCTCTTTTAATCGATGAGAAAATTTGAAAGAAAGTTGCTTTCGCACATTGTTCATCAATAAGGATGAAGTTTTAATCATATAATATTTAATATCTTTTTGGTAATATTTAGTACTTTCTTATTATCGAAGCAACAAAAATAGTGAATTTATTTTGTTGGGCGATTTATATCTTTTAATATTAATGTTTGTCTAATATTAGTAATATTTATAACTCTTGGAAATCTTTATCTTTCCATCAAATGCTGTATGTAATGTCCTATTTCCCTGCTCTTCCTAGATAAGGAAAATAGACTGTCGCAAAGTAACGTTGCTGACGATGCCAGACATTTCCGTAACAGGTACGGGAATCGATAAAAAAGATACGCTAAATTTGTCAGATTTTCTCTAGTTTTATATAACATTTTCACACGTGAACGGGCATATATCGATAGCATACATTATATTTTAGATATAATATTATTTTTCTAATATTAGATATAAAACTATTTTTCTTTATTTTGAAATACTTGCATTTGTATGATCGCATAAAGTGCGCAATTATGGAATTTAATCGAAATCTCTAAAGCGATTAAATGAAAAAAAAAAAACACGATGCTGAGAAAATAAGAAAATAAAAAGTAAGAAAATAGTGTAAGATGAGTAAATAAGAAAATAATATGATATTAATGATACAAATTGTGGGATAAAGTAGGCAAATTTTGCACGTAAATGCGGATTGAAAAATAGCTTGCGAATGCATCCCCGGAGAATTCGGGAATTGCACGCGCTTTCTCCCCAAGGAAACTACTAGTCAAACGAAATATTTGTCGATGCGCCAGAGAGTAGCAAAAGAAGAATCTGCAGCCGAAACTCGTTTTTCAGGACAATAATCGAGTCAAAATAAAAATCGAATCAATAGTAGGTACATGCATCTAGAACGATTTTAGAATACAGAGATATGTAGTAGCAAAACTAAAACGAAAACTGTAATAAACACTGTACATAGTTAAGTCAGTTCTAAAATATTTTTTGCCAATCTTTATATTTTTTAAATTACTTCTGGTTTTTCTTACAATTGCACGGACGGAGGATTAAAAAAAATAACGTCGTTATGTTATACAGAATTGTTCCCGTGAATATTTTTTTAACTTTATACATATTTCTGAAATTATGAAAAAGAAATGATAGACATGAACAGACACTTCCTTCTTACGTATACATACATTGCTATTATTGTTAATATTATTGTTAATATAACACATTCTGCATGACAAATACTGTCTCAAATGTCTGATAGTTGATATGACCTTTTGTATATTTGTGTAAAGTTTCCGACTTTTTTTCGTAGTTTTTTCCGAGTTCGATCGAGATACGCAAACAAATGAATTCTTGGCAGAAAAATAGTTCAGCGAACTGAAGTAATATCCTCTCTGTAACGAGGTTCGTCGCAACCGGAAAGTCAATAATAAAATATTTGACTCTTGGAAACGTCTAGCCCTGATGATGATCTTAACGATATCAAACCTTACTTCAGCTCGGATGAATGTGTAAATTTGTGCTGTGACAGACGTTTTACTTCGTAATATTTTCTTGATTTATCGAATAGGAATGGATCGAGTCAATTCCCTTGTGTGTTCTCAACCCTCGTTTATCTCAACATGAATAGTGTAGTTAAGATGCCTTGTCAGATACTGACCTCCCGTCGATCATCTAATGATGGTCTGACTGATGGATTGGGACCATTAGCGTAATGGATATCATATATATGTATTTTATACATATATATGAATTGTACTTATATTTATATCTGTGTATGTGTGTGCATTTATCTTATTTGTCTATCAGTATCTTATTTTAAGTACAAGTAAAAAAGATGCGAATTGAAATCATCATAATTTATCGAAAATCACATATAAAATAATGTTAATCAATTTACAATTATAATTTGTCTTGACATTAAAATACTTTGAATATCAGATGATAGTAAATTTACTACGTTACATTAATAATTGTAATAGTTAATATGATAAATTTTTTTTTTACAAAAATCACTGTTTTGTACGTTTTATATATTTTTATTTTTATTTGCGATAAAGTTGCAATTTCATTGCAATAGGAGTCAAACACGTCTGAAATTCTACTTAAAATACGACCTATCGACTTATTCTGATTGATCGCAGTATTTTCTATAGCGTGTTTAAACATTATCCTTCCGTGCAGAAAAAGAACTATATTCATGCATTGTATAGTATTTTAATTTTTTACGTATGGGAGAATTTAAAATTTATTTTTGAAAATTTTTTTAATTGAGAACACTTTAAATTCTACTTTAAAAAATCTGTTATACCATATAGGTTATACCATATGGTATATGTATGTACCATATATCTAATAAATCTGAATTGCATTCGTGCAAAAATATAATATCGATAGACATAAAATGTCGATATACATAAAATCATTATTGATGGAGAGAAATACAGATAAATACATTTAAAAAAAACAATTATTTTAATGCTTTGCAAATTGTTTATTATATTGTTTATAATATAGCAATTATTGTGCATCTATATATAACATTATGTGTAATTGCGATATAACAGAAACAGAAATTGTTTCTAAAATTAGTTAGTTATGTACGGAGTGGGTTCTATCAAAAACGTTTTGAGCACTGGCTGTATTTAGGAAACTGTATTAGTTCGACGATAAAGGTTTGTTTTACCCATTCGTCTGCGTTGCAACAAACTGGAAGGAGCAATGATGGAGTGCCGTCGGGGGTGTAATGAGAGCTATACACGAGGGTCATAATGCGATTACACCCGGGGCTTCAGCCAACTACCCCTGAATCCGTCAGATTTCCAGCTAACGCTTCGCGTAGACTAAGTACCTTGTACCCACTCTGAAGCAGTCATTCTGAGGAATCATTAGTCAAGAAAATTTATTTGTTTCTAATATACTGCTTTGTGCTTAATATGATGTGATTTTGTATTTTATCTATACACATATATACATAAAAATTGAGACAAATATGAACCTGAACGAGTTAGAAGCTAGAACTTTCTTCAAAAAAGGATAACAATATGAGTTACTTATCGATCAAAAACAGAAGTGTAAGGCAAATCCCTGAAAGAAGATAATTTTATTAATGCCTCTTTTTAACTTTCTATCGCATTTTTATTTTATAAATAACATAGAAGAGGAAAAACATGAATCAACATTTCCATTTGATGGGTACTCGTTTTTTAATCAATAAGTATCGTCGTCTGCATCATTATTTCCATCTTTTCTTTGATATGCTGTTGCTTTTCAAATATTGAATAATAAGATAATCAAAAGGCTCAGTTGAATAAATAAAAAAAAAATCAAGCAAACTGCCAATATGAGCCAACACTGGTTCTCAGTGTGTACTTTTTATACAATTTATTCCGAATAAAATAAATTTTACAAAAAGTACACACTGAGAACTAATGCTGGCTCATATTGTTTCTTTTAAAATATTGAATAAACAGCAATGTCTAGACTTTTTTTAGACCTTCAGTGTTAAATAAAAAATATAATTTTTATCTATTTAGTTTTTTGTCTCTTCATCCTCGATTTTGATAGTTCTATGATAGTTTTATGAAGTCCCAACTTAAATGTTTCTGAAACGAATTACTTCAGACAACACGGGGTATTATAATATGAAAAAAACACGAATTTTTATTTCTTCGAGAGATACGTGACAGTTCAAGAAAATGCGACGTAAGCGTGACACTGGATGGCAACATCAAACTGTAGTCGCTGTCCGCACGTAGATCCCAACTGACTCCGTTTAAAAGAATGCTAAGAAATAGTAAATATTTTCCGAGAAAGAAAGACATATCGTTCTTGGTAGATACTGTTGGAACTGTTCCAATCGTCAAGCTTGAACTTACGAATGTCTTTTGGATTATCATTATAGATGAAGCCGCATTGCTATTCTATCTTTTGCTATATATTTTTTCTATTCTTTATTACCGGAAACTGGTAACTCTTTGTCCTGTTTTTTAGTATTGCACTAGTTTTACTGTGATTTATTGGCGTCTAATAGAACCTAGATGGTTCAAATGTACTAGTAACAATATTAATCATTTGGCGTACAACTGTCGGTGAATGAAACCGCTTAAATACACTGATAATATCAAATATACATCCATCATTTCCATACGAAGATGAATCCATTAATATGGAATTGTTTCCATTGTTATTTGAGATAACTTGAGAGTAGGTGATGTCGATAAGGTTATTTACTCATTATTAAGTAGAATCACATCATATTATTCAGAATTTAATATATAAATTATTACAATATAAACAATATTCAAAACTTTTCATCGTTTTCTGAAACTTTTCTGTTATCCAGTATTAGACGAATTATATTTTACTAAGCGAAGAGATATATCGCTTAAGTGTAAAATTTGACATTTTTCTCAAAATGACTTTCGTTATCGCGAATATATGACACGTATATCTTTATAAAATTTTCCTGAATGGATGACATGAAGAAAATGTGCATATCTCCAAGTAATTTTACGCGACATTATGATGATTCTTCAATTTTCACGGCTCCATCTTACGTTCTATCTCACAATTAGTCATTTCTTATCTACGTTATTCTCATCAAGAATATTCATATAGAAATTGTCTCGAAATTTTTTATTTTTCAATCATACATAGTACAAGTAATTTACTAGATAATTATTTAATAAAATATGATGTATATGTATAATCCTAATCGATATTTGCTCCAAAATTCCCCTAATTGTGTTTGCAGGTACTTTAAATTAACGTATAGATCTTTCATTAAAGTTAATTGAATAAGTTTTTTTATTTTAAAAGTCAAAATCTGTGGAATAAGATGTATAACTTAAAATTATGTAAAATTGTAAAGAATATTTGTTATAAACAATTTTTTACAATATATGTAGTTGAAGAAAATATCCACCCTCAAATATCGATTAGACATAATTAGCTGGTAAATTATTCATAATATACGCTTAGGGTGTTTCATCCTAAGTTCCGTATAAATTAGAGTATTCATACAGCTAATTGCTAAATTCCGTTTGTTAAATTCATCTTGATAGATGTACGTAAATTGAACTGTTAGTAAATCAATTTTATTGACGTTTCTCAAACCCTGTTTACTTTCTCCTAAAGCGTTATATTAGTCCAAAGACACGTTATTATCATCCAGGGTTACTTCGTACACATCGTGCATCGACGAAGTTTGCACTTGCGCGCGAGACCGACCACATTAATCCGGTACCAGGCACATATTGCATTATTCAACACTACATTCGTCCCTCCAGTTCGAAAGTGTGCTGCCGCGTTAGTTTGCCGGCGTGACGCGTTCGATGTCATTGACAATAGCTTCTGACTACTGAGTCTCGATATAAACTGCAGAATTATTCATCGAATGCTTGTTTGCGTATTGTTTACTGAAACAATAATCTACAACTATACAAGATTTATAAAGTTGAAATATATTTATTAATTTATAGATGTCATAATAATTTTTTTCATCCTCGTTGATTAGAGAATGTTTAAAAATGACGATGACATTATTGATAATAGATTAAAGTACCGTGAGACTTATGAGGTATAAAAAAAAGGTATATAAGACACAAGCGTGCTAGATGAGATATTTATTAACTTTCATGAAAGTCTGATCTTTCGTGTGCTAGGATACCGCGCATCTCGATATTATTCTTTTCATATATGATCGATTAATATCCTTTTTTATTCCTTCTGGAAAAGGATATTGGAAATGCTAATATACGGAAAAGAATTGACTTGAGATTATTATAGATGCGTTTTCTATTTTTTTTTTTTCGCGTATATGTTAATTTTACCAGCTAATTTATAGTAATACAAAAATAATAATGGAGATTTGTTTATTAAACTGTTTAATTATTATATTAGAGTGAGATACGATAAATATTTTAAATAATAATAAATGTATTTTTAAAATGTGTGTATTATTCCGATATCGAATAAATGTTATTATAAATTAAAGTTGACAGATATGACCTCAAAGATTTGCAACATCCTATTCGAGTCTAAACGTCTGTAAAAAAAAGACACTTTAATACAGCGTCTGGTATACCTATACATATAATTATTTTTCCTAAACGTCTTTGAAAAACGAGAAATCGATTATCATTCTTCCTCGGAAGAACTACCATTTTATATAGTATGAAAGAAGGAAGGTGGTTTCCCTATAAATGAATTACGACAATCGGTTATCGCCATGAAGACCTCACAGCGGGAATGCTGATTGTCGACCATTAATTCAAATACCTCGCTTTCTGCTCCTTCATTAAACTGGCGATTGACTTTTCCTACATTTCACTAAATTAACTCGTTGACACTTCAACTTTTTTTCGTTCCACTTTCTTCTAAATTTTTTTCTGCTAAATCAACGAATGTTTCTAAGGTTTATTTTTGTCCTTTTGTTTAAGTCACAGTTTTGCTGAACTTACAGAGATTGGATTCTTAAAATTAACAAAAAAAATTATATGCCGGATGATATACAATAATTAGTGCTATTATTTTAATATATAATTAGAACTTTTATTTTTAAGAGAAAAGTCTGTTCTCTCTTTTTTATATTTGTTAGAATATTTCCTCACTTTTGACTTATCAACGTAGATAGTATCGTTTGAATTTCAACATTCCAATGTTCAGATTCGATTTATTTAACTCCACCACAAAGTATCCTTGCAGGCAGTTTCTTTTAGATGCGAGCTCGCTCTTGCTAGGTACAACAGATTGGAACTTACAAAACCCTGATTCCGTATTCATGGGAAGCATGAGGATTCTCTCAATCTCGACGTGGACTCGGATTTCGGAATAACACTCGCCGGAAGATCTCGAGCTTGTTCGACGAGCAACCGTGGGACCGTTGATAGAATTCGGAAGATACACTGTCGCGGTTATTGGAATACTATTGGAAATTGTCTTGCAAATGCTGCAATATTATTACTTTAATATTGTTCTAAAAATATGTCATCGTAAAGAGGTAGAGAATTCGCGCTGCATTACGGTTTTCTTATCGCTGTGAAACGTTACGGTATAATTTATGAGAAATGAAACTGTGATAATTCTATTGAGTGTTCTATTTCCAAGTAGATATAGCAATCGTTTAAGCTTCCTTTGTTATCTAATAACTTGATCACAAACTAAGTTCTCGCTAAATTTCATACAACTATAACTTCTATAATACATATTGATACTGCCATCCAACTAGAACACACCATTTTAATCATATTAGTGAGAAACAAAATTATGTTTTTAATTTATTATTAGTTCTTCGGTGCTATTCTAGATATGGCATGCCTTTTACAATGCTTTTATCATTTTTTATAATTTTTTTTATTAAAAGTGGTGCATACATTCGCTTGATATCATTGTGTTTCTTTGTATAGTAGTTTGGTAAAAAATTTGTTCACAATGTATTTATTTTTATGAAAGTTATAATTCATGGCTTTGAATTGGGTACACCATATCCAAGTGTATTGTTTCCATAGTGTATCACCGAAGATTAATTAAATTTATAAACTATTATATTATATTATTTTTAATTAAATCTTAATTATGTTTAGAATTTTGTATTATATTTAGTATAATACAATATTTATAGCATGTGAATGTCTAATAACGAATATGGAATTAGAGGGTTTTCTTAGATTTATGTTTAAAAATTGACAAAAAACTAGAAAATTAAAAATATTTTTAAATAATTCTATATTTTAAAATTGTTTAAAATTTAATTATCCTTGTTTTTTGAATAAGTTTATATTAAATATTATACAATGTACAAAAGGATTGTTTGAGGAATTATTGTTATTTTCCACACACGCGCGGAAAAAATCTAAGTCAGTATTCATAGTTAAATCGAAATATAATTAATGACAAATATCAAGAAGAAAATTTTATACTGGACCGTCAATCGGGGATCTATTCCAATTTGCGTAAATGTTCGAAATTCGGTATGTTCTGTGGTATGTCTTTGCGTGTTGTCTGATCGATCGCGCCAGAAATTGCATTAGTGGAACAACGCCTCTCAAAGTGTGGTTCTGCGGATTACCACAAGCCCATGCGAAAGCTCCATTGTGAGTGAATCGTCAGACACGACTATCAATAGCATAATTCACGAATAACTACATTTCGTTAATGTTTTTTTTACGTTCTATATTCTATTTGCTTCCGATTCTATCTCGAAACTTGGTATTTATTTTAACCCACTAAATTACAGCAACAATTACTTCATTAATTTGTGTGTGTGTGTGTGTGTGTGTGTGTGTATTTGTAATTAACATTTGAATTTAATTACATGTTTGCAAAGCTGCACAAAAATATTTTTAACGTAAATAATTTGCCGTTTAAAGTTTTTCTTTGTGATGAAATAAGTAGAATGCTAAGTAAACATAGCTGCTAATAGATAAATTCATTAAATCGAATTGTACTTTTCTTGCTGTATTATATATAATATAACTGGATTTTATTTAGATTAAAAATTTATTACAGAAATGATCGAACCCGTAGAAACAAATCGCGGGTTTGTTCTAAACAACAAACTCGAGCGTCGCAAAAACAGATCGTGCATTTAATGGCGCACCAGCGTTGTTAAATTCGCTCACACCCGATTTTCTCGTGTGCGTGACGGAGTGGCTGCTGCTGCAAACGCACTTTGACTCGAAACTGCGCAGCATACTAACGAGACCAATTTCAAGTAGCACGTACATACCGACGGGTTATGCAACCCCCCATGTGCGCATCAGTATGTAAGGGGTCCCTGCCACGTTCTTCCGGAATCGAGGGGTGGGTTCCTGCTAATGAGAGACATTAGTTTAATAACTCGTTAGTGGAGAATTAGAGATGGTACCTCGAGTGTGTACCGCGCGGTAAATCCCTATCTATCAACACCAATGCAGTTTTAATCGGCTTTCACACCAGTACAAGTAATTAATGAACATGCTATGACATCATTAATACACTCACCTACAAACGAAACGGGTCAGTACGCTGTTAAATTCATGATGTAACATTATACCCAATTTGAATAATTTTTAATTTTATTTCCAAAGATCGCCACTGTTATCCTGTACCCATAGTATTATATGTTGCATTTTATGCTCTGCAAATTGTTAGTAAATTAAAATTAATTGTAAAACGAGTAGTAATTTGGAATCAAATGCTAAATTTATTCTTGAAATAGAGTTTTATAGAGATTGTCTTAACTTTTTTCGCGTTTTATATTGTAATTATTGTATCGGAAAAAAAATGTCTAGGTTAATAATGTCATATGTAGTTATACCATTAATGGTTACGGTTTCAAACCGTAGCGGTTCCAGGATAAACCATAATTTCGGTTGCAAACTAGGCGTATGAACTTTGCGCGACAGCAAAGGAAATCCGCTCCAGAAACCACTTGGCACTAACTCACATCGTTTCAATCGCATCAAATTAGGGTTACATAATTTGTCCAAAAGCGATTTTGACAGTATAAACTGTCTGGATTCATTTTCAAATTTGTCTTATCTTTTAATTTCTACAATAGATATATTGTTGCAATCACACACACAGACACACACGTGCAAGTTAATATTATATATATATATTTAAAAATATTAATTATATTATTAATCTACATATTAAAGTCTTGCCTGTCAAGTCAGATTAATTGTTTGTTAAAATTGTATTTCAATCACATTACATAATTATGTATCCTATAAATATTATAATATTTATAGAAATTGCGGTACGCGAGAGTAAATCAAATATAAATGTAACTTTTTTTGTATTATATAAATCATCGTTGACAATATTATAACGTTGGCGTAAATATTTATACTGATTGTGAGTGACAAGTAAGAATGTCTGTTCGCGTCCTACATAGTTCTGTAATCGTTTTTTACGATGTCCGAGTAAATAACATCGAGTGCCATTGCACACTTGCACTTTTAATAATCTCTAAAACTTTTAGAATGGATCTCATTCTAAAGAGTGAAATCTGAGTAAGAGTAAGAATAAGCATAATTGAAAATTGAGCCACTCCTTTTTTCAAAGATTAGCTCAATTTTAACTCTTTAAAGTGACGTTTCACTCCAAAGAATTTAGAGAGTAGCATTTCTTTTCCCAAACTGTACATACAGTTTACGTAAAACTTTAATGGCTTTAACATTTTCATTGGCAAAACTTCGATCAATGAACTTTAATATGTTGCGCAACGACACTCAGTATTATTTACTTATAGATATTGCGACAACGACTACAGAAATAATTACTGTGTTTCTTTTCACTTCGTCGATAATTCACGTTTGTTGCTTTATAGCATATAATTATTATTATTAATTAATAAGTTTCGCGAAGTTTTTTTCTTTACCCTTGATCGCGGCAATCCCCGATTTGCCGAAGTTTCCGAAAGAGTTCTCGCAGCTTGTATAATCCGTCGGTCAAATGGAAAAGTTTCGAGAAAAAAGTTTCACTTCACTTTTCGAGGACTATGCTCCTGATCTGTGCTCATCTTCTTATCTCGTCACTCTCCTTTTACTACCTTCGCGCTCCGGCTCTCCGAATCTACTGCGAATCGTTTCTCAATTTGACTTCTTCTCCGAAGTTTTTGCATTCCTGTTTCAGAAGAGAATGACGCGCTTACGAAGAGTGATTTTTAAAATGCTTGAAAAGATCGCGGCATCGTTTCTCGCATTTTTTTTTTTTTGTAAATTCTCTCTTCATCAGTCGCTGCCTTATATTCCAACCCCTTCTTATCATCCATGCCTTATCTGGATAGGAGGGAGAAGTTGTTTCGCTCGATGAAATTCGAGTCTCGTCCAGAGAGGAAACTCGGCGACGACAAAAGCTGTCTCTCTTTTCTCTCGGCGTGGAAGGACAAAGAACGTAGAGCAATCGAAATTGAAGCTCACAATGCTGATGAAGCCGAGGTTGAAGCTAAGAATGTTATACCCCCGCGGTTGAGAACAATCTCTGAATACAGAAACGTTACGTGCAATGTTAAATTAAATTTCACGTTATGTGTGCTGTTACTTACATGTATACTTTCCATGTTTTTCTGCATCAGAGAGTTCGACATAATTATATTAAAATAGTCTTCTTTCCTTCTTCTTAATATAACCGCGATATTATTATTGTACTCTTATCTTTTATTTCAAAAATTATAAAATTTTTATTATTATAATTTTCTTTATGACATGTGAAGTATTCGTTGTTCTGTTTTATTAAAAGAAATCTTCTATTAAATATTTTGGGAAAAATACCATATATGTATACATATAAGAAAATGATCATGTGAGAACGGAAGAAGAAAGATTGAATTTATTGTATTATGAGCTAAAAGCAAAGTTTCATTCACATGACCAACTGATAAAAGTAGCCGAGTGAACCGAGCAACTGCTTATCGATGAGTATAAAGAAGAAATAAGTTGCAAGCTGAATCTCGTAGCAAGTAGATCCTGCTATTGTGCAAACTTAATACTTATATCCATGTTCAATATTCTATTATTGTTTCTTTAAATTAATAAAGAAGTAATAAATAATTTAATTAACAGTGTAATTATATGGAAAGAATTATTTCTTAAAATTTATCCTAAAAATATGGTAATCGTGGGACAATATTATATTTTGAAGAATTTTTATGTAAATCTCTCACTTTTATTAATAAAACTACAATAAAATATAAAATAAGTTTGATTCATTTTACTGAAGTGCATGGTAAAAATCTTTAAAATATTATATTGTACCATAACTATTATATTTTTAGGAAAAATTTTACGAAATAATTCTTTCCGTTCTTTATCTATATGTATACATATAGGTAAAAGATAATAGAATATATATTTCGTATTTTCTTTGTAGTGTGTAATCTATGTACATATCGTAATATATTTTCATTTATAATAATAATTAAAAAATCATATTCTTTTAGTTATATCACTTTTAAAGTAATATAATAATATTATTATTATCAGAAAAAAACGTGCAATACGGAATCGCTATATTCGTATAAGCTGCAAGAATAAAGCTACTATTATTCATTAAACAAAGAATCAGCAATATTGCATATTTTACGGTTGCATATTACTTTCTACACTCTACGGAATTGAGAAGAACATTCATTAGACGATATTGCAGCGCTTTTCATGCAATGTTTTACGACCAGACATACAAGAGTGAATGAACGAATGAACGTAAGCACACGTTATTCGTTCGCGTAGAATGAGATGAACCTGCCGTATAATACAAGAAATATTGGCATCACCAAAAAAGTATTACTCTTTATATACGCTAGCGAAACGTACCGATGTATTATCGAGCACCATTCCACAGCGGCATTTAAAAGCGCTCTTCCGTGCGATTCTGCCGTATTCTTCCACTCGCGCGGCTCGGCAGAGTTCTAAAGTGAATTTAAACTAGCGACCCAACCAAACGCCGTTTTTATTAGCCGCAATTCACCGCGAATAAACACGATGAATTTCTGAAGATCCCGACGCGTTTCACCTGCGTCGTATAACTTTACAGCAACCGAGTTGCTTTTCTATAGGCGCGTAATCGCGCTAACTTCCGACGCTCGTTAATCGACCGATGATAAAAGCAGCTTAATTGCTTGCGCCATTTTCTTCCCAAACAAGTACATATAAAGATGTATGGAAACACAGCTAAGATTTTGCTATTAGTCTTATAAACCTAATTTGCGCACTCTTGTTTTAGTTTGATTGACTCTTCGAGTGGAATTCTTAACTTCTCGAGTTTCGACTTTGTACTAATTACTCGTCCGATCAAGTACCTTTTCGTGATCCCTAGGGATATGCGTTTGATCAGAGTTGTACGACTGAAGTTTAGCTGGAGAAACCTTAATACCAGTACGAGCTGTGTCAAATCGTATTTTCAGCACGCGGGTGTAACTACAACGCGGGTGAATTTCTTGTTTCAAAGTTTCTACAATTGCTCATCTTCTTCCTTTAATCTCACGCACGCTTGTAATCACAAAGTGTTACAACAAGCAGCCTTCAAGTTTCTCGTTAGAAACTAGCACTGTATTGCCGTTGTTAAAATATCATATTGAAGATCTATGAGACTTAAAAGAGAAAATTAAAGTTAGAGGCTGTATATATATATATATATATAAAATAATATATATAGGTAAAAATTAATTATATAATGTATCAGTCGCTCTATTTTATTTTTTTCTATTTTCCTATACACGTTCTGCGTCATTGTTTCTTGTAAAATAATATCGAAGAATTTCTGTTCTCGAGGTCTCTAGAGATTGTTTGGTCGTATCGTCGCTCTGTATTGCCAATATTCACCAGGAATATTTGTATTATTTTGTTTCTGGGAAAACGTAGGTACCGTGAACTTTATGTATTCAACTCGCGCTTCCTAATGGAAATCTGTTGCGATTTACGAGGAATTAGCGATATTAACTTGCCGTATCCTCCGTAAATCTGCCACAGATCCCCCGAGATGACCAAGACCAACATACGAATTGATCACGGTTTATATATACGTGTACAAACGAATGATTACAAACGTCAAGCAGTTTATAACTCAATGCTAATAATGCTAATTAGAGGTAAACTCAAAATAGAGAGAGAGTGAAAGAAAGAGAGAGAGACGGGGTGAGAGATTAACGCGCAAACAGATTACAGTTGTTAAGTAATAAATCACTATGTACCTCTTTCGTGGTTTTAACATTGCTGTGTTACTTTCTTCAAAGTATTAAATTATTAATATTATACTTTAGACAATCATAATGCGCTTTGATGATATATAATGCGCTCAAGCTAATATTTTTTGCTGGTGCTCTCATCATAACAAGCCTCTTGAATATTACGATGACGTGAAGCGTTTCGTTGAGCATCAAGCTGTGCCAATAATAATCTTTGACTTTTTTCAAAAATACTTTCCAGGGATTAAAGATGGTGAATAGATTCTTTAGGAAGTGCTTTGAAAATTAAGGCTACTAAAATGATTTAAAGAAATTTATTTGAAAGTATGTGAGTCAAGCGTATAAGAAGATAAGTTTTTTTCCTATAAATCGAATACACACTTCCAAAATGGCCCATTTGTCATATGTTTCATTCTTCATATCTATAATTTTTACACATTTCCTTTATATTTTATTTTTGAAAATATAGATTTAATTAAAAATGTATAAGTCACCATTTTATTCGTAATAATTTTCTATGTTTTGATATGGATGCATATTTGAGTATCTTTTATAAACAATACTGGATATATAATTGAAATTATTGAATTATCTGTTAATACTGTAAAAATTATTCTCTTTGTTCGTATTTTAACTGAAACAAACGAACGTGCCGGACTAAAAAACAATAGTAAACATACTTAGAGATTTTAGGGATTACCTATTCCTTATTTAAACACAGCTAATGGTCGAGCGCAGCCCGTAGTCGATGAGATAAGAAAATACCGAAAGAAGTCGTCAAGCATTTCTGGGAGGATCAGAGTACTTAACGTGTTACGGCGAAAACGGAGAAACGGAAAAAGAATAGCGGGCAGAGAGCTACAGTGGCGAATAACACTGTGGGATGAGAGATGGAAGGCGGCTAATGCGCATCTACTCTGTTACAGATAAATGGATTAGTTAGTTACGATGCGAAACGAAAAGTAAAAGAGCGTGTCGGACTGAGAGAATACCATCAGGAAGGGTTAAGATCTGATGAAAAACGGGGAACAAGGAGGACCGGCGATTTAAGGGAACTCGTTACCGCTTACAATGTATCCATTTATTCTGTTGCTCAATTGAACATCATTTTCTTTTATCTTTGGATAAAATAGTTGATTTCAACATTTCTCTATCATCTAATTTAATATAAACAAATATATATGTGTTGAGATTACAAAATGTAATATTGTGTTACGATAGAGATCATGATGATAAATGACTAGTTGAAGTAATTAATATATTTAATGTATGCATCTAATTCAGTTTTTACATAAAAGAAAATTCATATACATAAGTGGCTCTTCAAGCTATATATCATATAAATCTTAAATCTTATTTTTATATATTTTATGATTATAATAACATTGCAATAATATTTATTATACATATTATATATATTACTATAATATATATTCGTTATGTCGATATATTATTATAATTAATATCTACATTAATCATATTATATACATAACGTGTTCATTATTATATTCTATATTATTATGTTAATTTATTATGTTACAATAATTAATTATGTTATAATATGTTCAATTACGAACACGGGTTGTGTTCGTAATAAACGAATGATACTATTAGATATTAGAATAGTAATAATATTGATAGTTTCTCATTTCTCGCACTGAGTGTTAGTCTGATATACACTCAGTATCATATTATAACACGTGTAGAAAGCACACGCTGTTTAAAATAAATATTATTATGTTTTTGATGTTTCTAATGTTAAAAACGGAGAGAGAAAGAATATGTGACAACTGTATGAGAGAATACTTAAAGGAAAAGTTAAATAAACCTGACAATATTATTTATCAATTATAAAAACCTGTGTTTAAAAATTATTTCGCTTTAAACTGCAATTAACATTCATGTGTTATAAATATAAATTATAATTTTAAACAAAAAACAAAATCCGTTTGGCATTACCTCTTCATGTGACAAGTTTTTGAATGGTAAGGGTCTTTTTTGTTAAAATATAAAAAATATAATTTATATTGATAATTTATAAATATTAATTATTATTTTAAAGGCAAATAACTACAGTAGCTTTTGAGAAAGACTTTTAATTAATAGAAAATCATCGACTTTATTAAACTTTTTCTTTAGGTGTATGCATTTTCTCATTCTTTCATATACATATTAAATGTGATACGTAAATTACTGATGCATTAGTCTTATTTTTTGTATCACTGATATACACATATCGTCTCATTATGAACCAAATTATAAACAATATTGTCAAACTGAATTAAATATTAAACATGGGCGCGAATGGACAATACGGTGCTAGTCAGGCCGCGATGTCGACTTTTGGACTTTCAGAAACGACCATTCTTGAAATCAAATGTTAATTTTAGCAACGTTAATCATTGCTTCAAACTGTCGTTTGCCACCAATCAACCATAAAATCGCCCTTGGTGATAGAGGTTAGGAATGTGTCCTGCCGTTTTTTTATCGTGCCAAAGGATGCTCATTAATTTCTGTAAACGACCCGGGGCACTTTGCGATGAGAGTCTGAATACTGAAAGAGAGAAGATTAATCCTCTTCAATGTCCAACAACCTTAAGTATTCTTTTTTATCAAAGAACGGGCTAGTTGTCAACAACGAGAACGATGTGTGTCTAGACTTACTCTCTACGATTGTTCGATGGATTGGAAGTATATTCGTGAGACTTTTAGAAACGTGACACCTTTGAAAAATTCCTCAGAAAGGCGACCTTTGACATATTATTGATAGCCCGGCGGCTATGTAATCGGTGTCACTCCGATGAATAGGTGTTATTAGAATGCATTCTTCATTCAAGAGCACGTCGCTGGCGTATCGTACGAAGATAGTGATTTTTAACGTAGGCATATTTTTTTATCGCGACATTTTATTTTGTTTTTGCATTCAATATCAGATCGATGATTAATGATGAACTTTGCCCGTTTGTTGTAAATTCAGTGGTTTGCTTTGTCAAAATTTCATTTATTTTAACAACAATATATAACATTAGATCGAAATGTAAATACGTTAAAAGTAAGAAAAATGTCTTATCTGATTCGAGCTGGATCTTAATGCTTAATAATATTTTAAAGTTTTTTCTTTATTATATTCAATTCTATAAACTTGGATAGTAATATTAAAAATCAAATTGACAAGTCCAGTTTAATGATACTTATAGTAATAAACATTAAAAAACTATAAACAATTTATTACAAAGAATATCGCAATAAATGTTAATATGTGTATATATGTGTATAGATACATATATATACATATTATTAGATAATAATATATTAATATATTAATAATATTGAGAGAAATATTAATATTTTATTATGTTTTCGCGCATACTAATTATATATTAATAAAGATATATTCGAGTATGTACTTTGTCTCAATAAATATTTATTACATCACAATCACAATTGTATTATTGATATTGATATAGGCGTAGTGTATACATACATGTAATGTATGTTACATTATCTAACAAATGTTAGAGATACATGACATATTATGTACATATTATGCACGTATATATGTATATATATATATATATATATATATGATATGTTTGATACGCTTGACATGGGTGTTATTCCACGAACCATTTCCTGCAATATTAATCAACGGTTAGTTAATTACACGTTGAACTTAGCGAATTAAATTAATCTGTTTTATATAATATAATAAGAATAAATAGTGTGATTGTATGATAGCATTAAAAAATTGAAAAGTATTTAATTAACAATTTTTTAATTAACAATATTTCTAACAATTTTTCTTATTATTAATTACAATTGTTACAAATAATTGATATTGAATTATATTTTTCTTATACTTATAATTACAGTAACATATTGAATAGATTGAACGTTTTAATTGAATTTGAGAAGTTAGATATTATTTTAGATTTTGTCAAGGTCGATTGACATAATTAATATACAATATTGCAATAATATAGATAGCATTAGAGAAATTATTTAGTATGCAAACCGAATAAGCGCATTTATAATATTAAAACTGTGCATAATCTCTGTTATATGAGGTTCCGTCTCGCTCGAAGCTTGCAGTTTATTAGCATAGATGGACGAACTTTGATCGTTTGAGAGTATTATCACTATGGAACGGAATGGTGTTCCACTTTAAGGATTAAAGTGATCATAGTCGTGCTTACTTTCCAGGTGCTATATTCACTCATGACCAAAAGGATAGCAGCACGGAGCTGGCCTTCAAGTACGCCGTTTACAAGATCAACAAGGACAAAATTATATTGCCGAAGACCACGTTGGAGTACGATATTCAGTACGTGCCAAAAGATGATTCCTTCCACGCATCGAAAAAGGGTAAGCATTATAATTGCATATTTTGCACAATAAATTTCGTATTTTCTGTATGCGGTTTGCTTTTACTGAACCATGTAATGTCATATTAATTTATTTGTATCTCCGTAATCTGCGTCAGCGCAAGAAATAACAATTTGAACTAAAACTTACGGCGCAGAAAATTCTCCGGTTTAATGAAACGATGCTGCATTACTACGCGTCTCTGTAAGAAATTTCACTAAAGTTAAAAAACATCTCATGCTCGTTAATCTCACGGTTTCCTACATGTCAAAAATGATTTATTTCTAAAAGCTCGCTCAGTTTTCACACAGTTACAGTTCCACACCAACTGCAAAATGTTTAAATGGTATATGGCCCGTTTCTCTGACATAGGTTTAAAATATTAATTTATTATAGTTTTGAGAAAACAAGGGCTGTAATTGCAACGTGCTCTTGCTAAAGTTTTTGTCGCGTAATATTTACATCGAATTAAGATCATTTTCAAAGTGACAAGTACAGTTAATTGATTATATACAGTAAAGAACATTTTGTATTTATATTAAAACCGGTCCACTCAAGTCCTCGTTAAAATTTTGTTGAATTTTTAACATATCCGCAAGTCAGAGAGTGTTAGTTTAACATAATATGACTGTGTTATTTGAATATTTCGCATTGAATTGATATTTAACATTTTATAAAGTCAAAATGACAAAATTTATAAATAGTGAACTATTAACATAAAAATAATGTATTTCAAAGCATAAATTTTAAGATGAATGAATAAAATATGTTGATTGGACGTATTATAAAAATATTAATTTTACTGAAAAAAATATGTTTTTATAATTTGTTTATAAATTATATCAATCAAGTTTTTTGTATTATTTTTTTTACATTATATTTGTATTACTTTTTAATATACATTTACTGAATTTCATGGTTTTTATCATACATTTCTTGTATTAAATTAACAAAAATATGTAAGTTGACCATTTAGGAGGATATGTTAAGTTAGCACCCAAACTGTAGGTAGTACTCAGGAGTTCTGATTAGAGTTCCCACTTCCTTTTGACGAGACGAAGAGTTCCCTATAGTTAATAACAAGAGTTCCGCTCAATAAACATTTTTTTTACATTTTTTAAAAATAGGGTGCTAACTTTTTATCGAATTTCGAGGTGGAATAGTTCTGAGCGGCCTAATAGCTTCAATTTGCGATTGCCTAGAGTTCCTGATATGTAAAAAAAATTTTCGAATAATAAAAAAAGGATTAAAAATTTTTGAAAAATTAATTTTTAGATACAATAGTTCTGATGATAATTCTTGCTTCTTTTTGACGATACAAAGAGTTCTCTATGATTTTTAATGACATATGCGCTTAATAATCATTTTTTAATAATTTTTTAAAAATGGGGTGCTAACTTTTTAACGAAATTCAAGGTCGCATAGTTCTGATCAGCTTAACAGAAGTATTTTGTGAATACCTAGAGTTCTTGATACATAAAAAACATTTTTGAAATATAATAAAGTTTTAAAAAAATAGTGGAAATCTTTGAAAATTTTTTTGAAAGTACCGAGTAGTTCTGAGTAGCGTTTCTTATAGTACTCGACGAGTTCTATCGAAAACTGTAAGGTGAAAAAGCGATTGGACCAACGGTTTGCAAGATACAGCGACATTTGTCAGAAGATCAACAATTTTTAGAGTATATCTCGGAAACCATTGGTCCAATCGCTTTGAGCCCTGATACTTTTCGACAGAACTCACCGAAAACTGTCCAGAACTCCGATCAGAACTACTCGGTACTCCCAAAAAATTCTTGATTAAAAATTTTTTTCTAAGTCCTACGTCGGAAAATTTTTTGGGAATACCGAATAGTTCTGATCGGAGTTCTGGACAGTTCTCGGCGAGTTCTGTCGAAAAGTATCAGGGCTCAAAGCGATTGGACCAACGGTTTCCGAGATATACTCACTTTAAAAATTGTTGATCTTCTGACAAATGTCGCTGTATCTTGCAAACCGTTGGTTCAATCGCTTTTTCACCTTACAGTTTTCGATAGAACTCGTCGAGAACTATAAGAAACGCTACTCAGAACTACTCGGTACTCTCAAAAAAATTTTCAAAGATTTCCACTATTTTTTTTAAACTTTATTATTCTTCAAAAATGTTTTTTATGTATCAAGAACTCTAGGTATTCACAAAATACTTCTGTTAAGTTGATCAGAATTATGCGACCTTGAATTTCGTTAAAAAGTTAGCACCCCATTTTTTAAAAATTATTAGAAGATGATTATTAAGCACATATATCATTAAAAATTATAGATAACTCTTCGTATCGTCAAAAAGAAGCAGGAATTATCATCAGAACTATTGTATCTAAAAATTAATTTTTCAAAAATTTTTAATTTTTTTTTATTATTCGAAAATTTTTTTTACGTATCAGGAACTCTAGGCAATCGCAAATTGAAGCTATTAAGCCGCTCAGACCTATTCCACCTCGAAATTCGATAAAAAGTTAGCACCCCCTTTTTAAAAAATGTAAAAAAAATATGGTTTATTGAGCGGAACTCTTGTTATTAACTATAGGGAACTCATCGTCTCGTCAAAAGGAAGGGGGAACTCTAATCAGAACTCCTGAGTACTATAGTTGGGGTGCTAACTTAACATACCCCATTTAGGACATGTATAAAATATGTTCTTGATATTATAAATTTTTAATTGCGTATTTTTCACAAATACTTAAACGAAAATGTTTGTAAGAGACATAGAGCTAGCTACGTTAAATGAAGGCAAAGAGCTTGGTTTATCGAGCAAAATCATGGTACTTAGATAGAGAACACTCTAAGGTATCTTGAATATTCTAAGAGTCCTTTTAGTCGACACTATACGCGACGTAAGGCGTTATCGTAAGCAAAATTTATCGTGTTGACGGCATGTATAAACCAACCAAGAATAACTAGCTTGCTTGCCTCTCGTCGTTATTAAAGCAGCATACACATTATTATCCGTCTCGCGTCTGTCGCTATCGGATACTCACCATAAAGACCATTGTCTGTCTCGCTTCATACCACCCTTAAAAACATATTACTTGTCTCTTGTTTCTGATGTACCGCGAAGATTTAAGGGACAAGATCAATTTTATCCGTGAGTACGTCTCTTGAGAATTTCTCGATATGATTCTGACAACTTTTCCATATAAAGAGAAATTGTGAAGACTCTATTTATTACTTTTTTTATATTTTGAAAAAAGAGAAATCAAATCGATTATATAATATAAGTGGAACAGTGTTTCTCTGTTGTTTGAGAAATATTTTTATAATATTTATAAATATTATAAATAAGAATTAATATTGTTTATTTATAAATATTTTTTAATGCATTCTTAGAAAATATAAAATATACGGAACTCATTTTTTGATGATTAAATTAATATTGTAAAATAAAACTTCTGTTTTATTATATTTTTATAAAAACTCCCGGCCGTGGTAATATTTTTCGCAATAAGAAGAATTGTTTCCAGATTTAGTATTTTCAGATTATTAGGGTTGCGTTTCGCCGACAATTGTTCGGCGCGCAGTTTGAGGGGACTACGTATATTAGTTAATTATTAGTTTGTTTTAACACGTGATAGTACCGCGGTAGTTTATATGTAAGCAATCAAAGGTCCAAGCTAGACTGTTATAGGCTTCGTATTCGTATTAGTTATGTTCTTACATTAACGGTCTTATTGTTTTATAAAAATATGTTCGAAAATAGTTTGATTTTGATATCTACGATAAAATTCAATGTTGCTTTAAGTGATTCGTTAATTAGGTTATTTTTACGGCACGATTCTTAGAATTCTAAAGGAATAGAGTGCCGATTCTTTCTATTTGGTAAACATTTTAACGTGCTTTTTTAATTTTCTGCAATAATATAGCAGATTGTTTCGTGTTTATATATTACATTACATAAAAGTTAATCGAGTGTTATTTGTCCGTGCAGTGGAACATATTATGTGCGTTGTACAAATACATGGCGGTAAATTAAATGATACAATTTTGAACAATATTGTAATATATATACACACACTTTCAACTTTGTGCGATAAACTTTCGATAGCATTAGCTAATCCGTGCCTCGAAATTGCCATGTGAATCGAACGTATGCAGTATTGTCAACTACTGAGGCAGGAAACCACTTCGAAATCAGTTCGTGTCATAGCTCGCCATAGTATGCCACAGTATGTGCTTGTTGAGAGTTCTTTCCAGTGACTTTTAATGGATCCATTTATTCGTGCACAATACACAATTGTAGTTGAATATTTTGTTTTAAGTTACATGGTCTTAACGTTCTATTACGTTCATGACATTAAAATGGAAATAAGATAAAATTTTATTTAATTGAAAATTTTGTTTTATTTAATCTTATATATTGTCTACATTTACAAAATATAACAATATAGTATATTCAAAATTTTTACAATTTTTTTTGCTAATTGCGTAATTTAAATAATAATGAATATGTGTATTATTGATAATATTAGATTGCTTTACGTGATTGTAATTTTCTAAAATTTATATTTTCTTTCTCTTATTTTTCTCACAGTTTCAAACATAAAATTGAAATGTAGCGTAAACCGACACATTTGTGTGTAGGATAGACCGTAAGCTAACTTAATCTTTATATACTATCGCGTTATTGTGTCAAATAGCCCTGTTGGGGCTGAAGGCACTCCTGTATTTATGGGAAGCCTCTAAGAAAAATTGTTATGTTACGTGTTTGTGTCTTGCAAAATAATCTAAAGTATGCATATAAGTCAACAAAACCATTTTTACCACAGTAAAAAAGTGTTAGAAATTTTATATACATTAACTTGTAAACACTTTGTACAGATGATTCCTATGAAAGAAAAGAATAGAAATGTAGCATTAGTACTATGTCAATTTTAGGCCCATCTTGTCAAATGCACACATTTTTATTTGACTTACAAAAACGTTAACTACTGCAATGTTCTAAACAATATTATAAAAGCTATTATATTATCAGACAGAGAAGATTTTTGTATTTATATTTCCAAAGTTTTATTTTTAGCTTTTGTTTAAGAATTTAGTTCAAATGTAAAGAGGTATAACGATATTAGTGACCGTTCTCCATTGAATTAAAATACTTATCCTGTTTATTATTATAAATATTCAATACTCAATATATTCAATATTCAATATTTTTTGAATTAGCAAGAAATTAATTTTTTTTTATAATTGGGAGCATTAATACATTGCTCAATTCCGTGAAATCTACATCTGAGTGTTAGAATCTAAAATACGTCGCACAAGATACTTGATCATCGATTTTATAACATATACATATCCATAAAAATCTAGAATCATATTCATTGACAAATACGTACTTAACGAAAATAACGCTATTCTGCGGCAACAACGACCGTGTTTCGATCTTGTTCATCGCATTTTCATCGCGTTGCTCGTTTATATGGACACATGCTTCGGCTCTATACGTGCGTATACTTATGCAAACAATACCGTGTTAGAACTAAATGACAAGTTAAGTATCAGCCGATGGGATCGTTTCTTGTTTGAGCTCTTCACATGTATAAATATGTATCGTGTACATACGAACCTCCTTCTTTTTTGCCTCTGATAATGTGTGATTTTGTACTTTAAGTAGTTTCACCAAAGATTATGCCGACCATGCGTTGATTACAGGTTACATTATAAATGCGACGTAATTTAAATATAGAATTGAAATGCTTGAATGAAATTGAAACGTTTGTGAAGCAATTAATCTCTAAAAGCCTCTCATTCGTCATTGACTTTTACTTAGAATTAGCATAATTTATTTAATAAATCCGATTATTTAAAGCATGATTTCTGATTTAAAATTATATATGTTCGAAAAAAGACTTTATCATTGATTTATATATATTTAGCAAGTTTGACTCATCTTTTGGAACCGCTACTGTATTCTTTATTTAAAATTTTTGTAAAGGAAGGATTGCTATTCACTATTGAAAATGCTATCAAAGTTCAAAACAAACTTCGTGGAACATAAACACATCGTTTCTAAAGTTCTTGTCGGTTGGGAGAGACCAAGCGTTTACTCTACGTCATGTCGCGTATTCGAAGGTTCCTCTCAAACATGTCGCTTCCGATTCTGCTCGCAGATATCTTCATATCGATAATATACTTAATTTTCAATCTCTGATGCGAGAGTTTCTCAGTCATAATGTACACGTTTCAGCTGTGGTTGAACTCCATCGTGAATTATTTTCCATATCTGAAAACTTGAATCATTAAAAAAATTGTAATCGCTGCTGTGATTGACATAAATTTAAACGAATCAATTTAATATTTATGTAAATGTTTGTGTAAATTTAAATGTATTACTGTGAAATCAGCAGGAATATGAAATTTAGTTACCTCAGCAGAATAGTATCGAGTGACAGAAACCTGACAGAGCAAATCCGTGCACAAATAAGGCAAATGGCATAGTAGGACACTTAGACATCATATGGAGGAATAGAAGCACGGCAACCGAAGGCAAGATGAGAATCTATAAAACTTGCATTAGGCTAATACTCACATACACAGCGGAGACGAGAGCAGAAACATCCAGGACGAAAAGAATCTTAAGGACAGCAGAGATGAGGCTGTTAAGAGCAATTAGGGGAGTTACATGGAGAGACAAAGTAAGAAGTGAACAAATAAGATAGGATTGCATCCAGGATATTGTGGATCAGAGTGAGACGTCGAGATTGGAAAGATTATATGGAGAGGATGGGCCCAAAAAGATTGGCAAAATGGGTCAGAACACAAAAGTTACAGAGCACTCGCCTCCCCCCCCTCCCCCCTTCCCCGGAAGACCACCGAAAAGATGGCATGAAAGTTGAACGTCGGAATTACAAGAGGCGTGAGGAGCAGAATAAACAGAACTTGTATCCTACTTAGAAGACGAAGAAGAAGAAGAAGAAATTCAAAATCATAAACTAGAACGCGATACAAATCAGTGAAGGAAAATCAAATTATTCCACAGTAGCGTAGAAAGAATATAAATAGATTAAGTATCATGCGCGTGTGTTATTTAATGTTCTTTGTTAAATAAGAACACCGCTATACTTAACGTATAAAACGGGAATTTACGTATATAAAACGTAATTTACCTGCAAACTAACAGAGGAATTGAAAATTCCCCGATAAAAGTTGCATAAAATCTGCTTTATCGACAAGAATGAGAAAAAGTGGAGCGCGATGGAAGATTTAAAGGAAAGCATCTGGCGACAGAGAACGTTATTATCATTGAATGCAAAAACTCATTTGTCACGCATAGAGTTCTTAGTGAACGCCATTGTCCCTATTCATCTTTGATACGTCATAAATGCCGAGCATGCTGCTGTGAAATCTGCAAATAATGGCCACTACGACAAATCCCTTGGATTTGACTTTCAGTTTAATCCTTTGAGAGTAAGCATAGTCCAGTTCATCTGTCCCTTTAGCTGTCGCGAACCGTTGTCTACTCAACAATTTGAAGTTTCATGAACGCGAGAACGATTATGAGTTCCAATTGTCACAGTGTACGAATATTTGTGTGCACGAATGCACACAGGACGGGGAATCAATTGTCGAGTTACGTTTTTTCCGCGTTTCTGGTTACTACGCCGTCGGGAAATCGTGAGAAGATCCATTTCTGATCGACATTGTTCGCTCAGTTATTGGACGCATCTCGATACTTTATTTTTCTTTTTATAATCCGTCGCAAATCTTCCCTTGAATACGAAACTGGAAGATACGTTTATCGATATTGCTTTGAATTTCTCTTGCTGTCGCACGGAGGCGGATTTGCCGCCGTTTGTAAATAAATCCCGGGATATAATACCGACAGCAGAATAAAAGGCTTAGGGCCATATTTCAGTCTTAATCTGCGTTTTCCGCCATGCTTCTATCGGCGATGCGCATACGTGTATTTGGCGTCGCCTCACAAATCCGGGATCGGACGATTCTCTTCCCACGAAACTTCCACTTCACTCTCCTATTTTGCAACACAATTATCTTCGCGCAGAAAAGAATCATCGTGTTTGTAACGTGTAAGCTTTAGTTTGCTTGTTTTTCATTCGCCTATCTACCAAGCATTTTACAGCAGCTTCCCAATATCTTGTACTTAACGCTCGTTTTACGCACTATCATTTTGCTTATACGAAAGGGAAGATTTTACTAAAAGAAGTATCCAAAAAAATTAACAGAAATATAATTTTGAAAACTATTTTATTAATATTCTTTAACAGTATTAATGAAAAAGTATATATTTTATGCTCTTGTTGTAGGAAAATTTTATTTTTTTTATATCAATATTGTTATTGAATTAACAAGATTATTTTTAATTAAATAATTCTGTTGATATAACAATTTTTTCATCGTGTATTATCAAATTAATTGTGTATAGGATGCTCAAGTTGGTTATTTGAACGTCAATACTTTTGCAATATTGTTCATCATACTTTCTTATATAATTATTTTATTAATCGATTAAAATTATTTTCAGATCTGTATCTAGTTCAATTTTCGGATAAGGCGGCTGAGAGTGAGGTAGTGGCGATCACTTAAGAACATTTATTAACATTTTTATTTTTAATCAGCTTTTTCTCGAATTTGTTACAGTATAGGATCATAGCTTTGAAGAAAGTCATTAAAACAATTATGAAATGTATTAAATTTTATTTTGTATTGTATTTACCGAAGTAAGAAGATAAGATAATAGTTTTAATCCGTATACAGCTTATCTGTGTTGGATCAGACTGTACCTAAAGAAAAGTTCCAGAAAATAAAAAAGATAATTACATTAAATTTTTGAATATGGAAGTTCTTTCTTTAAAGAACTAGATTACATTAAGTACAGTAACAATAAAGTACGGTATGAATTTAAGAATACTAAAAATCTTCTTACAATGTTATCATCTTTTATGTAAATTATCACTGAAAATTTTATTGAATGTATATTTCTTGTTATTCATATATGACTAATAAAGCATTATTTTAGATAAATGTTATATAAAGTAAAATATTAGAGAAAAAGTGTTATTGAATGATCTTTAGAATTGTCGTAACTTAAGTGATCGGTCCAATTCACTGTGAGTGCCGTAATTCAGTTCTTTTCTTCTTTAACAGAACCGTTCTTTCCGTGTGTTAATTCCGCTTTATCTAACATAAGAACATTGCAGAACAATGTTGTGATAATAATCAAGGCTGTTTTTAACACTACTCTTCTTTTATAGTATACAAATAAGTTTACACGACCAAGGCATTCGTGTTGACCAGGCGCGAGATGTTATCAAACCGTGTTTCCGGCGGCGGAAAAAGGGAATCGCGAGTCATTTTATTGACACTTCTTTAAATTTCATTCCCCTCTGTCTTTTTCGTTATGCATCCCTCTCGATAGTTGGTTTCATCCCGACGTGGAAATGCCGCAAGTCGGGAAAAAGCGTGGATCGGACTGAAAGGGAGGGAAGGAGGTGGAAATCGAGGATTGAAGATAGGGGAAGACTGCAAAGCAGCTAAAGGCAGAGGAAGAAGGTGCAAGTTGGCAAAATAGAGAAGAGGCCAAACGGAAGGAAAAGCAAACGGCGCAGCACACCGCGATGCATCGCAAAACCAATATCGATAGGAACGGAACAGACGCCTTGAGTTGTGTATGCGGCTGCGCGCAGACATACGGAATATGTACGAGAGAAACGCACCGCGCCGCGCGCCGTCTTTCGCCGTTTCCCTTCCGTCGTATTCCTAACAAATTTAGTTGGAAATTTACCGGAGAAATCTTTCTTTTCCGCTAGCAAGAGCCTTGAAAGCGCTGCCACACTTTGCTGAAAGATTTAAAAGCGCACAGACATCAGTTTGCATTCACCTAAGTTAGTAATATCATTACGTATAGCTTCTACGGTAAGCGTTCCCAATTTTTCCTATAATACGAAAATGCTATGTTATCATTGGATACTTTAGAAATCATATTTACTCTTTATATGAATCTCTTCGATATATGAATAACATAGTTAACGAAATATAATACTTATAAACGGAGAAAAAAGAAGAAAACCGTACTGAAGATATTATTATATGTCATATATGGAAAGAACTGCAGTTTTACTAAATTATCTAGAAATAGTTAGACAACAGATCTGGAAATAATTTCTTTAAAATTAATAAGTGGCTCAATTATTAAAATAAAATATATACAATTTCTTTAGACCATCAAAATAATTATGTGAACACCTAAGCGTTAATAACAATGCCGTAAAATATTTTAACACTCTAACAATCAGAGTATCTTACATAATAATTTTGGTGGTCCAAAAAAATTATTTTCAGATCTAAAGCTAAATCTTTCGATACTTGAGCGAAATATCCAGAAAATATTTTATAAAACGTTATGATTTTAATATAACGAATACCTACAATAATTCACGCTGATTCTGGAACCTTTGAATGGGTTAAGAGCGGTTAAATCCTTCGCTTTTCTCAGCTGATTAATCGAATGGTATTCAACTTGCGCGAGAGAAGCGAGTTACAGAGAAACATCGTAGCGACAAGGATGTACGAAGGTGCTCGTCAGGCTGCAAAATTGATTCAATGGCGAGCAAAGAGATTTAACGCGCAATTACTCTGATTGAACGAAGCTGATGGCTTGGGATCCGCCGGGAGAATTGCCGACATCAAAGTACAGACCGGTACTCTGCTCCTCGTTAAGGGGACTGAAAAGAGGACCAACAAACGGACATCCTTACAGCATACATATATTGTTTCGCCGAAACAATGCATCTTTGTCGCTACTTTACGCTAAAGCTGATCCATTTGTTGAGGATTCAAAGTATCTAACGGATATCCCGTACAAAGCGCGCGGTGAGATACACTGCAATAATTATTATACACATATATAGTAAATATGTATGTGACATATGTCGTGAAAATACATTGCGTTTTGTATTGAAAGTAAATAAGAATACAAAAATTCTAGGAGAAAAATGTTGATGATTTAAATTTTTTATTTAATTTCTATTTTAGAAAATGTTTTATAAGCACGAATTTTCTTATATATTTAACAATTTTTTATATCTTTATAGAATTTCATAACTTTTTCAAAATTGCTTTTATCTTTCTTTTATCTACTTTTAGATTTTGTGTAGATTTTTTTAGGAAATACTTATTTTTGCTGATACAAAATATTTTTCAAGAGAAACACTTTCTTTATACACATTTTTACCTCGTTGCTGCTAGAGATGAATCGTTTAATGGATCGTTTGCGCAGCCACCTGTTGCAGCAAGTGAATTGCTCAAATTCGAATAGTATTGCTAGTGAATTTTAATATATATAACTTTTCAGATATATTTAATCAATAAAATACACATTGATACTTTTTAGTATTTGCTCATAAAATTGCCGATTTTGTCGAAAATAAAAAATCTATTCTTGTATAATGAAGAAATCGCTAAATTATTCGATTTAGTAATTCAATGAATTGCATTACTTATTGAAGTTTGATAATTCCAAACTTTGATCCTCTCTATGCTATGTATGGCGCAAGCAGTGAGATATTTGTTATTGTTAAATAAAAGATATATCTTTATTATTAAAATTGTTATTATAAACTAAAGGCCTCATTAGTTCTCACAGAGTTCTACGCAATGCAATCATTTATAAGTAGAGTTCCGGCCTCTACATATTTTTAATCAATTTTTTAATACCTGAGTACAGCACGACACTTGTAAAAAAAGTGACGTGATGACTATTTCTATCAGTTTCAACGGCAGTTTAAATACCTACTTAAATAGTTTTTATTTAAACATTATTTTTAAAATCATCTATCATAATCGTCTATTCGATCACGACAAAACGACGAGATGCCGTGATTACTGCCAATTAATGTCTAAGTAGTAACTAGTAAATTGATGAGGGCCTGTGAGATGGGGGACGGATCTATATTTCGGCCAAACGTGACGCTGGGGTGGTACTTTGAAATTTTAATGAGCCGCGTTCTCTGACCTCGTCGTTGGAGATTCGAGTGAGCGCCGTCGCGTCGGTATGAGGAAGGAGAAATTATAGTCCGCGTCTCGATACCGACGAAGTTGAAAGTTACTAGGGAAGGCGGTTCCTGCGAAAAGTTGTGAGAAGTCAATTAGTATGGTGCTCCTTTCACGGGGATGCCCGACCCACGCAGTTGTTAAGGTTCCAGCTGCCGGTATATACGATAATCCGAAGAACTTTAAAAGAGAGAGGTTGCCGCCAATAAGGCTGCTCGTTATGCAACACGCCGGGCGCGATAAAATAATACGCTTCTGCATCACTTTCTGAGAAACTAAAGTTTATAGTAACGGTATTAAGTCGCAAAAACTGTTACAGAATTAGTCTTACAGTTTTACTCTAGCAGAATTATATAGTACCTATTTATATAATGGAGTTCTTGCGAGCTCTTTTGCGAGAGAATGTTTGAACAAATACATTCGTAGATCAAATGTGTACAATTTTCATGGACACTGAAAAATAATTGGAAAGAGGTATGCAATTAATTGTATTGTTTGCTGTAGAAATGTTAAAACAAGAATGTTGCACGTAGAAAGGTTCTCTTGGTTTTATTTGATTAAAAAAATAGATTTTTCACAAATTAATAAAGTATAGGTAGAATACAATATGCAGATAGAAAGAAAATATAACCATAATTTTTATAAAGGCACTGAAAAATAACTGAAAAGAGGTGTACAATTAATTCTGTTGTTTGCAAACGTAAAATAAATATACAATATGCAGGAAAATTCTCTAATTCTATTTCTCTCATTTTATTAAAAAAATATTTTTCTACAATTTAATAAAGCACCGAATACCAGTATGTAGATAGAAAGAAAATAAAATCAGAAATCACAGATATTATTGCTAAACGACTGTTCGATATCGATATGTCACGATATATATGGTTCCCTCTTGGCAACGAATTGAAGACACTTTCCTTTACAAGAGCTTAAATCTACTGCGTCTCGAGAGAATGCCTTGGCAATGACCCGGCAAGACCTTTTTACGAGCACGGAATAATTATGGGTCTAAGTCCGGCTGTTCACATTTTCACGTCGCGCACCGTCTCTGTATAATAATTCAGTCTTACCCTTCTCACAATTTCTCGTCAGGATTGCAGCAGTTGTTTTAATATTTCTAAAATAGTCCGTCGCAATTTCAGAAGTAAAGAATAAGTTAGCGAAAGACTATTCCCAGAGTTGATCGTTAATTTTGAAGTATCATCTTTTAAGTGAGAAATCATAAAGTTAAATTAGATCGCACGTCGTATACTCTCCATTAATAATTCTGACATTTCAATCCGTAAAAGTTACGGTTTTATTAATAATTTATACTACTAATCCGCTTAACGACTCGCTTATTAACGCCAGTTCTACACGCATACTCATAAAATTACGTAATTACTTCGCGTAAGATACTAATCAACCTGATTACATAGTGGCGTGGTAATTTAAATAGTAGCCAGTAAAACGCTCGTAAAGCATCCGAGGGATGTAAGAAGGAGCGTAATCGCGCTTCTTTTTTACACCCCCTTTGGCACCACATCGTTACCACGCCAGACTTTATCTCCGACGTTCTCGCGTCATTGATTTAAACTCACCCGTCTTATCTCGTTCGCAAAATTAAGAAGAATACCGAACCGACTAACCCTCCTCCGCGCGCACAATCTCAGATAGTCGCCGTTAGTCGTGCGGTTAGATTCATCAGCACGGATGCCATTGGCACTGCACAAGAGAGGGAAGATAACTCTCGTGGCCGGCAGCCAAGCTCATAACGTATCAGAGCCTCTCGACAATCTCGACAGTCGATTTTTGGTCGACGACGACAAGTAGATTGAGCCTCGCGCAGACTGAATCTTCTCGCGCGTATTGGGGAAAGGAGGAACTTCGGAATAGGCACCGATGATTTTTCACTGGCTGCCATTGTATGCCGCGATGAGGCTTTCCTTCCGATTTATTGTATGGAAGTTCTCGGAGAAATGTACGAACTCTGAGTACGAATCCTACCTATTGTGCACGTGGACAGACGTTAACCTCGATCTCAACGTATCTTCGCGGATCTCATCTACCGAGCCGAGATCATATCCTCCAAAACGTATCACGACTTATCCGTAATAGGCTTGAACTTCGAGAACCTTCATTGCGAATGATCTGATCGTTGAAGAGGAGTTGAGCCATTTTTCGGACTTCTCGAAATATGATTAATCCTTGCCGAGCTCTCGGTAAAGTCGGCAAGCGAGTGAGAGGCGACATTTTGACCCGAGTCCTCGCGTTTTAACGTCAAGCTCTGACTGCGGCAGGGAACTCCATTAAAAGAGGTTAACTTTCGTATTTCTCGTGCACGACATCGACGTCAACCACAGAAACTTTTTCGACAGCTCGCTGTCGTCGTAAACAAATTCAGATACGATTGGCTGGCTGGGCGGTTGGGATGGCTGGCTCGCTTCCACCATTCGCTTTCGCCTTCTCTTATTTTCACCGCGTTTCCGGACGCCCCTTAGTCTGCGGAGCCAACCCTCCCGTTTCTGCCCTGCTTTCGCGAAAATACGCGTCATCCTTTCTCTTTCTTTCGCTCTCGCACTGCGACCGATCTCGCTTTCCAATTTAGTACTCGAGACCAGAGACTACGTCCTTGAAATAAGAGCTGCCGACGTTGTTCCTCGTGCGATGATACTGAATCCGTCTGGCTGTTACAAATGTAACTTGGAATTCTGTCTTGAAACCAATATCGTCTTACCTACGGATCCCGCAGATAAAACATCTCGAGCTTATCGAGCTGAAGTTTAAATGCTTCCATGAATTCACGCGAAGATGATAAAACAGACATCACCGTGGATATGTTCGAGAATTAATGGATTAGTGAACAGACTACGTGTTACTCTTCCTATCCTATCAGATAAAATCACATGAAAAATTGGATAATATATTTATTGACCTGACCATGCTTGATGAAATTGAATCTTCCTCCTCGCAGCTTCTTATTGAAACTGAGATTTGTTTGGGTCATTGAAAATTCATGAATTTTACTCAAGGATCTGCAAGATGCCATTTAATTGGTGCTTTAAAGTCTGGGGATAATATAATTACTAACGAGAACCAAGTAGATAAGTGATTTCAGTCTACTTGACTATGCATAGCCTTCGAATCAATTGACGCAAGGCTATACGATTGATTACTAGTAAGGCAGCATCAAGTTAGATTCTCAGTGATGAAGTGACCGAATTACACTGCGAAACTCAGAAACGCAACTAACAATAAGAGAAACCGCAATGAAATAAAGTGATTAATTCGAACAGCAATCAACAACTATATTTTGACGGAGAGGAAGACATTGTCAATAAGATACTCATCACCTTAATGCTATATAGATACACGATAGAAAATATGTGATTGTGTATATTATAATTTAAATTTGATATAGAAAGGAAAAATTAGCCTATGTGAGCCATCGCAAGTCGTTTTTCGTGTATAAAAATTATATTCTTCAATCGAAATAAAAATACAGACGTTTTGACATCAAATTATGTAAATTACGAATACAGAAATTATATGAATTAATGAGTGTCAAGAGTTACAATAAAATAATTTTTTATAAAAAATGAAGTCATTGTTAGTTAAAATTGTTCTCTCCGTCTGTCGTATCTAGTTGAATATTCAAACTACGATGGAAGTTACTATAATAAAATTGACAAATGAGCAATAGCTCAATACTAATTTTTTAAACTTGTCAAAATAATAAATTCAAGACTTACTTAAAAATAATTTGACGATGCTCCTTAACAGTTGAAACAAGAACGGTCTATCCATGTTGAGAATTTTAATATTATTACACATGCATGTATATTAATGTAAATTAATATAATAACTTAGTTCACGGAAAAGTCTGTTAAAATTGTTGGGAAATAATTTTCTTTTGCCATGTAAAGCATTTATATAAATTAAATTGAATATAACCGTCAAACATTTACGAATAATAACAAGCGATATATGCGAAATAGTATACCAGAGCTCTTACTATAGATGAATTTTTCAGAGAGGATAACTTTTTCGCGATGTAAATCTCGATGAATGCAAAATTGCATTTATTGCCGGAGTTGCCGTTAGATGACTTTTCGCTCATCAGTGACAAAAGCCGTGGGCTACATTGCTGTGAAAAATGTCGAATAGAATTTCGAAATTCTGCAGCGAGATCTATCACTCGATGAACAAATTATGTTTATTTTGCTCTAAAGTAGAAATGCAATCAATCAATATATTTATATATTACGTTAAAATATCTTGTATGCACTTTGATATAAACATTAAATAAACAAATTAAAGAGTTTTTGTTTAAGTAGAAACAAACATGACAAACTAATAAATTAGATAATCTTACTTCAATAAGAGAATTGAGGGCAAATTTTATTATACATAAATACACTCAGATACAATAATAGTACTTTCTATGAAATTTTTTTATTTTTAATAATGTTTCGACATATTAACGGTTTTTATTAAAAGCATATCCGCGCGTTTTGTTTTCGAAATAATGCACTTTTCAATTATTTTAAAAGTGTAGTAAAAAGAACTGCGTTTTACAATAGACGGAACCGAGAGTACTTTTTTTAAGTGGAATTTATGATTCAACGGTAAACCTTTTCACAACTCAATTTTTACAAAATATGCCCGTTTTGAGGGGAAGTGTTTTGTATATTTTAGCAAAAATAAATACCTTTCCTTTGTTTTCTAAAATAATGTGCGGATGGTGCCATTGTTTGCCATTTTGTACCAAAAGTAATCATAGAAGTGGTAAATACTCGAGCGTCGCGAAACGTTGAAAATTGCGATTATTGCTCCGTTCGGTGCTGGCTAGCAAATAATGTCGAAAATATCGTCGCTTTTTCCTATCCCGGTTTATATCTTTCGAGTGCCTCTTGGTAGGACACCAAACGCGAAGGCAATAAAACGTCAGACTTATATATATCGTTTTGCCGATCGTCCACCGATCGCGCAGTGCGAGAAATATTCATGTTAGCGTACGTGTGTGCGCTGTAAATGATACAAGAAATTCTACGTGTGCGTACGGAAACAATTTTTTTTCTGATGCTGGAACGTCGAATGTGATATATTCGCTCAACAAGTTCGATATTTTTGTTCAAATGACTATACATGTACCAAAACGATGTTCATTCCGCAGTAGATTATGTACGATATAATGGTATCTCGTTCGTTCTTTTAGCCATTGTTTCTTTCACAAATATTGTAGATATAACTTGTTTCTATTTAATAGTAATTTAAGAAAATAGCATAGTTAATTTATTTGGAAAATTGAAAATTTTCCACTAATTTAATTGTAGAGAAATGTACAGATAACAAAATCTACGGAAATTCTCAAACTCTTTATATGAATTATGATATATCGATTTTCTATATGGTGCAGGACAGCATTACATAATATCGGCGATGCTTTTAAAATGATTGTTTCCCGATAAAAAAGTTTATTGTGATATTATAAAATGTTTTTCCGTCAGTTACAGCGATTACATATATGATATATAAAAAAAAGACGGACTAGTGGATATCGATATTAAAACTAAGCAGTTATATTATTATTTGCAAACTGACATTGCGAATTGCATTGTTTTTTTTACAAAACGCAATATGGACGTCAACGTTGAAAGAAAACAAAGTGTAACAAAAAGAACTTGGAAGAATAGATGATGGATTGAGTATCATCGTATTATTTCTTATCTATTTCCTTGGTTTTGATATTCCAACATCATATTCAACATTACATTCTTTTTGCCTGATGCGGTAGTTGTCTGCTTCCATTTTTCGACGTGCATTTTATTTCCTTGCTATTCAGCTACCAACTAACGTCCCTTTACTTTTCGCTTTCTGTCCCATCTGCTGTGATCTCTATTTCCGTCATACCGCTAAGTTCGACGTTTTTTTTTCTTTTCTTCTTAGTGAAACACTGTTGCTAGATTGAAAAAAATCGACGGATATTAAAAAATAATATTCTTCAAAGAAAGAAAGAATGAGAGAGAGAGAGAGAGAAAGAGAGACAGAGAGAGAGAGAATATTCTTTAGTCTGGTAATTAATCCAATCGGGCAAAATCCAATTTGTCGAAGATTTCATTAAATAACTCTGTTTTTTGAAAGATAAGATTAATATTACAGAAAAGGAATTTTTTTATTGAAAATATATTGATCCCAAGTAGTCAAAGAAAAATTTGTGGTTGAAAGAACATCTACTAGAACACTTTCTATAGCCAGCAAACGCATTTGTTCTGCGCTAACGATCAAGAGATCTTTTCGATTCTTATATTCCATTTTTATCGCTAGAATTTTTTCGTGTACTCTTATTACTTCTATCTTGCAGCGTGTATTTGATTTCTTCTCGGTTCAACTGCTCGCTTGACTCAATCGTCCTCTTGCCATGATAAATAATTAAAAATGGAAATATTTATAAAAAATAACTAAATACGTATGATAAAAAAAGAAAAATGATCGAATGAACGATAAAATTTGACTAATAATGTACTTTGTATTGAAAAAATTATCAGGAAGAAAAGTGCAAGTATTAAAAAAAAAAGTGTATATATATATATATATACACACATACACATATATTTAGAGAGAGAGAGAGAGGGGGGGGGGGCACGTTTCCCGAGGTTAACGATCATCCTATTAAGCAACGAATTAAACCTCGTTTACTTTCGAGAGAGACTCGTTTACAGCCAACTTGATTTTTCCGCGCTTTGCCCTTTGAGCGCCAGTACGAATCGACTGAAAGTTTATTTTAGCCTTAGCCATTTACCTCCGCGTGCTTGCCTATAGCTTAACAATCTGCAAATGTAATGACGAGCAGATGGAAGCAATGCAATTAAAAATATACAGACAGAAATGCCGTAAATGTTAAATTAATTATTGAACACGCCATAAATTAAATAAATTTGTATATAAGTTTGTATATATAATATAAACAAAAAAACATTTCTTCTTCGATAATTTCGGCGTTATAGTTTTTAGAAGCTTCGTGATTACATTATGCTTGTCTTTAGATAAGTATAATATAATTACGTACATATAAAATGTTTCCGCGAACAAACTATGCATTATTAAGATTTTATATTGAAGTGAAAAATTTAACAGATATACGTTTTTTTAAAATACGAATATTTCTGTGATCAAATCATCGATAGATTCTCAATTTGACGTCGTAATGAAATATTACTATTCATATTAAATTTTATTTTACTCGGTATTTTCTTTCTTCACAGTTTTGTATTACTGATTATGTCATTAGAAATACTCAGTATACTGTAAAAAAAAAGGAACCATCTGGATTGGTGTAATCCACGTATAATGACGGCGATATCACCACTGTAACGTGGAATGATAATGGAACCTCGAAAACCCATTATCTCACTGCACAAGAACCCATTACTCGCTGGCTTCCAGCTTCTCGTTGATCTTTTCCGCTGTTCTCTTGTGATAATCGGAGATAACTGGACGGGACGGCTTAATCATCCATCAGGAAAAGACCTAGCATTTTTGAAACCGAAAGCAGCTTTATCTTATATCTATACTGCTAATGGCTTCCGTAAATCTAAACATTTATTCATTACTGCATTATAATCTACGAAATAACAAAACAATTTTAATAACAAAAAAATTTTACCACAAAGTTTTGTGTGTTTATCAAATCATTATAAATAACAAATTGATGTTATTTGTCATTATTTTGACATCAAATAACATAAAAAATGTTTAAACTAAATATGATGAGAACATGCCGTAACGGTCAAGCTGGATCTTGAATGCTTCTAATATATAATTTCGTGTAATATATAATTTTTTGTAATGAAATGTTTACACGATTTTTGTAGACTTTATTTTAGTGGTATACGACAAGATATTTGGCAGGCGTCAGCCTTTCAGAATTTAAGGTAAATGTACCAGTTAGTGGACAGTTAGTAGATATGATCCAATTCGTTGGACAAAGTGGTACAAAATTGTAAATATTGAGCTTTTAACGATATGTACAACTTTAAATAAATTTATTGTTTATAAAAATTTAATTACAAATTAATTTAAAATCGTACATATACCATCAAAAGCTTTATATTTGAAATGTTTTATCACTTTGTCCAACAATTGGTTCATGTCCATTAACTAGTACATTTACCTTATGCGTTTACTTTGATTGCCTTTCTAACTGCTTCGCAATTCCTTGTAGCTTCTCACGTGACAATCATCACACTACACTATACGCTATAACTCGTGAGCAATCTGGAAGTGCGATAGCGCTCACATTTACCGAGATTCGCTATTCGTGGCACTTGATTTAACTAACGTTGTCTTGTTGTTGCATAGACGCGGTAACTTCGGAGTAAGGCACGCTCCGAAAATCGATTTCTGTCCGCGTGCGACAACGTAAATTAACTTGGCGATGTAAAGACAGAAGCAGCGTGCAGTCGGGTTTGTTCCTGTGGACGGGTGAAGCGATGCTCGAGTAACTCTGGGTCGGTCGGTTGTCTAACGTTGGCCGGACGTGCGACAACACTCGGAACTTACACGAGATAACCCGTTGGGTGTGCCAGTACGTTCCAGGTTCAGTCATTCTATACGTACAGCAACTGACCCTTATGCTCGCACAATAACCCCGAAGTGGCGTAAGAGAAAGAGAGAGAGAGAGAGAGCAAACAGTACGATCTTGTACCTCTACATGTAGTGTAGCGTTAATGCGGCGTTACCCTCAGTTTACGGCGGTTTTCTTGGCCATGCTCTGGGGTGGATTATCGACCGTGACACGGCATCATTATGTCGGCATTAACGGTAGGAGGAAAACTCGTAATTTCGAGTTAATCGCTTTCTTCTCTTTCGTCGTGAGAACGGGAGGTTGGACGGAGAAACGTTAATTACGTAAAGGAACGAAAAACTTGATTAAACTAATAGTAGCATTACACTCGCGATTTTTCTCCGGATAATTAAAATCAGTGCTTCGAAAATCTATTACGAGAGTATCTGCTTGAATTATTGCTCGTTAATGCGGACGCAGAGTTGCCAAGTTTTCTGCCAAGTTGTTAGTATACGTTACTACTATCTTGCTTGCTCAAACAAATTTGCCAAAAAAGCTATTCGTGTTAAAACGCGCATGTCACTTTTTCTTGCAGCGTGCCAGCAAGTCAAGCATGGCGTTCAGGCGGTCTTCGGACCTTCAGATCCAATCCTGGGTCAACACATTCATAGTATCTGCGACGCCCTCGATATTCCACATCTCGAGGCCAGGCTGGACCTGGAGACGGAAGCGAAAGAGTTCAGCATTAATCTCTATCCCGCACAAAGTCTGCTCAACACCGCTTATCAGGACATCATGGAGTTCCTCAATTGGACCAAGGTGGTGATTATCTATGAAGACGACCATGGTGAGTGATAATACTAGTATTGATTTTTGCGTTTACAAGAGCTGCATTCAACAGAGAAAGCAGCTTTGTAACTCTCTGTTGTAAAATTAAGATTAATCTTGCTCTTAGATCCTCACTGGATCTAAATGTATAAACCAATCATATTAAAGAATTTTACAACAGTTGCTTTCTTTGCTGCAACCAGTGATAAAGTAATATAAATTATTTAATCTGCTTTTTTAACTTTATTCTTATTATTTTGTTGCTTTTCGTTACAAATAGTGACTGCGTCAGCTTAATAATGCTTCGTAATTTAATATCGTAACTACTTTTACACAAATACAGAATATTTCGTGAAAAAATTGGAAGCAAAACGGCTTAGTCGAATTTTTCAAATGCTTATTGGCATGCAGAACATTTGTCAAAGTTTGTTTTACGTTTACTAAAACTTCTTGGAACATTTAACGCGCGCTATTGTAACGTAGAATTTCACTAATGGCGCTGTGCGTTTTTGGTTATAAATAAATGAAAACAACAGAATTCTCATTTCTTTGGCACGAGAATAGGAAAGAAATAACGAATACTTTTACAATTTTTGTCGAGAGCACATTTTCCTTTTTATATGGCAAATGATATACGCAGAAAATGCATATTTATAACTTCGTTGTCGGATCCAACGAATTCGCGACTACTTAAGTGATTAAATGAAAATTATATCGTGTGTGTATGTGTGTGTGTGTGTGTGTGTGTGTGTGTATGTGTGTGTGTGTGTGTGTGTGTGTATTATCTCTCAAATCTCTTTGAATATTTTAATTGCGAATTGTTGTACCTTTTCTGTAAAAATCCGAGATAAATTAGATATTCTCTGATAAAAGATAAAAAGATATTCTCTGTTTGAAAAGTACAAATAGATTTTATGTAACCTCTGCTAATCTTTGCATTAAAAGTATTGCAGATAGAGGTATCACGTTGGACGAAATTCGAACGTTCGAGTTTAGTTTGAGTTTTTCCTTGGCACAAAGCCGATTTCAAAGTTATTTGAAATCCAAACTAAACATGTATAGTCATCTTTTACAAGAATTCGCATATGCATGGGCAACATGTCAAAGCGATATTTCTCTTGATGTGCTTTCGCGTAGAATTATATACTTTACTAGTAAGTTTGAGAGAAGAGTACAAAGTTAGTAGCGATGGCTGATTTGAAAGATCCAAGCAGGGATTGAAATTCAGATTGAAGCTGACGTTGAGTCCATCTTTCTCCGAAAAGGGACAGGCTCTCACTTCGGCAAGTCAGTTCCATATCTTTAATTAATTAATTCGCATAATAGATCTATTTAAATAATTCAGAGACATTGCAAGTACGTCCAATTTGATTTTTAACACTTATTCTTAAAGACATTCATACACGGTGGCAGATTAAGATTTTCTTGAAAAATCCTTCATTTTAAAGTTACTCTTCCAATTTCAGATTATTAGTTCAGCTATCGCAAACATGAACTCAAGGAATCTTCAAGAAGCATTAAATATCATTATTTTTGACATTTTAAAATAAATTGTACAATTAACAAAATATTGCATATTCTCAAAACTAGGACAATTACTTTTTGGCATTCATATATATCTCATTCTTTCTTTTTCTTATATTCTGAGTTTCTTTCCAAGTTTCAAACATAAATTGTAGTCGATCGATATTTTCAACGCGCTTCCGTATTTCTGTATGCATCGAAAATGCGCCAAGAAAGAGATGCATTAATTATATTGTTCTACAAAAAGTCGAATTTTTTTCTCTCCGAAGTGCCGTAGTATATATCTCGTAGATTTTTCGCGTTAAACACGATGCTATTAGCAGAATTTGTGTAGCGTGTTAGGAGTTTAAGATGAAATGGGTCAAAAATAACGTTTTTGATCATTTTAAACATTAAACATTTTTTACGGCAAACTAAAACTTTTTCTCTAAATGAAATCTAAAAGTTTTATTCAAGAGCTTTCAAATGAATTTTAGTTTATGATTGTACGATTTATTTTTATAGAATTATAACTGCTAGAATTTCAAACTTTTTGTAACACTGTTCAACAAAAAAAGTATTCTTTTATTTTCGAAGTGTCATAGTACGTAACTTGAAAGTTTTTTTAGTTGAACACAATACCATCGTCAAATTTTACGTAATGTATCAGGATTTTGGTAAATATGCGATTTAGATGACACTTTACCGATTTTAACGTGTTCTTTAAACTAATGCCATCCCCCACTTAATTTTTATGGAAAATCACTCAGGACACTCTTCCCTACAACATATCTAAAGGACATTGAAATCAGTGAGATGTCACCTAAAATGCATATTTACAAAGATTTTTAGTAAACGGGTATGTAATATTAAATAGGAGTTTTATTTAGAAACAAGTTTTTGTTTTGCCTTTAAAAAAAGTGTTGAAAATGGCCAAAAACTTCTTTTTGTCATTTTTAACCCATTTTATCTCAATTTACTAAAAAACCTGACACGCTACACAAATTCTACCAACGGGATCGTATTCAGGACGAAAAAATTCCGGAATTTGTACTATGACATTTTAGAAAGAATTTAGATGGTGGACAGTGTTGTTTAAAAGGGAACAATAACTGTACATTTAAATACATTTCTAATTTGTCGAAAATAACAATCGAGAGTATAGTCAGTGGAAAATGATTCTCCGGATAAAAACAATTACGTTGAATTAGGAACGATATCAACAACGTAAGAAAAATCACATGCCATAAACGTTCATTTCGCAACGCTGGAATATTTCCATGACTGATTATCATGGTACGTGGGTCGTCATCGCGGTTTGCTACTGGGACGGTTTGCTACGTGACCTTCTGCAAGATTGTCGCCAAAATCCACCATCTTTAGTCATTTGTCATGTTGTAAGAGATATTTTATTTTTCTCCCCACAGGCAGTTTTTTCGTAAATCACAATTGCTTGTAATTTTACCACGAAACAAATCGCTGCGATTATTATTCGGACATATTCTTATTCTTGAAAAATATTACATACAAAAATATTACATAGTAAAATATTAAGGAAATAACATATACATAACTATAGTATTTTTGTACGCGATATTTTTCGAAAATACTGTCCCTGTCAAGTAACTGAAAAGACGTGAAAAAATTTATTGTTGGCCAAAAAGAAGTTTATCTTTATTTAACATAAAGATTTTTTATAACATTAGTAAATTAAAATAATTGATAAAATAATATGTAACATAAGTATTGAAAATTGATTGCAATAATTAATAGAAATCAAAGTACAATATTTTATACTTTATTAACTATATTAGAATTTTATTGCGTGATTGCGATATGCCACGTCAACAACAGTGAATCGCGAAATGATGTTGATATAATTTTAGAAAGACGAGAGAGAGAGAGAGAGAGAGAGAGAGAGAGAGAGAGAGAGAGAGAGAGAGAAAGAGCTAGTCAATTTATCTGCCATAAATTCACAAACAACTATATGTAACATGATTATTAAACCTTTGAAGAAAATTAGTGTGCTATGATCCATCTATATCGAATAATGCCAACAGACATTGAAATTGATAACAAAATCAATTGGATACGTTACACGCAGCTCGATTTCCCGTAATGGTATTCGATTACATAGAACGATTAAAAGCGATGTTACATGCAATCGAGTGAAACATGTTATGCGCGTGCGGTAAAGTCAAAGTGAAATGAAATGACACCATCGATGGACTAACACGTTTACCAATGGAGCGATAACATCTTAAGTTTTTCTATCCAACTTTGCTGCCTTGTCGATAATTTCATTTCCGCGTCTCTCTCTGCGGGATTTTCCCGGAATTTAACCACCTTTGATGAAAACATCTCCCGAGCTTAACCGCCTTCCACAACGAGCTTAGCTATTTGTGAAGGAAGTACACGTACAAGCCGATTAGAACGCCCCTGACCCCCTGCCGGTTCCCCGCTATCTCGTCCAACCCCCTTGCGCATCTCGCCTCTTGCCAGAGCCGACGTGAATTCCTCGAGAGATTTACTGGGACTCCGGGATCTCCGTGTTTCCTACACTTTCAATTCCGGCGTGCTATGTACCCACGAGGTGTAAGGGATTCGGGTCGGCGAAATCGTACACGTCTCGAGCATGTTTGCCGTTAACAGCCCGCGATTCGTTCAGCGGAATTTCGTCTTATCGACGGAATCGAACATCGTTGCGGAGATGCGGTGTGACGTGTCATTCGAGTGGCTCAGTGTCGACCTTACGGCTTTACCTGAAAAGCTCTCAAGTCGACCATCCTATTATTTATATCATTGTAAAATCGCTGATTAGCTGTGACCTGTACGCTAGATTTAGTATCACATGAATATAGAAAAAGATTAATGGATTGCAAAAGTTTGGCAGATTATTCAACTCCTAATTTAAATCACTTAGTTATCTTTGATAGTAAGATAGACATTTAAGCAGTTTGCGAAATTGACTCATTCAATCGACGAGCAAGTGCCGTCGCTAGTTCCACGGTTATCTTGGGAACCAGACAGCGTGGCATTAGATCTCTTTCAACTTTCGAGTAGTTTAGAGAGCCGCTGGTATCGATTCACGATTACTTTACTCGTTTTCCGTCTCATGGAGTTCCCGCGGAAACTTCCTCAACCAGTAACAACCCGCTTTGCGCGTTTCTCAAATCACTGCATTCTATCTAATCAAGCGACAAGTGTGTTCCTTGCTTTTTGCCTTGTAATTTAGTTTAAATGTACGAATTTAATACTAATTGCGCGCATAATTGGATAAAAGAATTATAAAACACATCTAATTTCACTTAATTCTATTTTACAGTAGTAGGATGTTTCGGTCTCTCTATCTCTCTCTCTCTTTCTCTCTTTTGTGCCAAAGGATTATTGGTGCCTGAAGAATTCCATAATCGTTATTCCCTGTATGCCTTTAGACCGCCGCGGAATGTCAATTCAGAGCTTTCTCAAAAAGTTCAAACATCTTCGCCTCGTCTGCAATTTCATACGAAAATAGAATTTCGAATAGAACGCGCCCAAAGAATACCGTAATATTTCAACGTATAAGAGAATTTCCCAACGCTCCTAGTTTCCTGTTTCGGGACGTCAATGAGCATAAGAATGTTATTGATTATGCAATTAATGTTTAATACTTAATTGCTCCATTGACACGCGTCTAAAGCATTGACACGAACATCGTCGTTCATCCGCAAGGGTGGCATTTATCTTCACGAATCTAATTGAGTTTCGCTTCCGCTCGCGCATGAGGAGAGATATCGCGCATTAACGCACAACGAGCAAAATCAAGCCGCCGCATTAGAAACCTTCCGCCGTACAATAAACGCGCCGCGCATAACTCTCTGGCAGAATATAGTAGACTTTGCAATGAAGTCCTGTGTCCGTGGCTGTAATATCAACGCCAAGTTCCCTATACAGATATGCGCGATGTTAATGGTGAGCGGAATTGTGACTACGCGAGCTGGCTTGTCTAGTATTTCACATGATGTAAGGCACTCTCAACGTCACACCGACGTCAATTGGTATCATTATCTGGCGCGAATCTATGATATTTTTAATCCTATAATGGGAAGGTTTCTTTCAGAATGTTACTGGGGAGATTAGATCCGCCCCGATACTCTGGTTTCTTTATTTTTTATCTAATCAATATACAAAATGGATGAAAATAGTAACATGAAACTTTTTCCTGTATTTTTTTTTATAAATGAGGAAATGCACATATGAGAGAAGAAATGACCGTATTTCGTTGTAATTTTAAGTAAATAACATTTTTATATTTTTGATAATACTTCGATATATGTGTCATTAACATATATATTCCTAAATAATTGCAGTAAAATAAAATTTGCCTTGACGAAATTCAGGGGTCACATTTAACTTCGATTTTAGAATTAAGCTTTAGCTATAAATGCAGCGAGAAGTATCATCGCTTTTCTAACGTCGCATTATGCCATTCTTACGTTACATTATTTAAATGATCAAACAGCTATATTAAGCGTTGAATTACACGGCAACAATAGCAATAATACAAAAACATTAAGTCAGCCACGTCGAGAAAGAGTTTTCCGATTGAAATAACGACGTAATATCATGCGAATAATACGCGACGCGATATTAAGCGAAAATTCTTCCACGTGCGCGCGTCTTTATATGAAGTGAGTTACGTGCTCCAGCTCGTCAGACATTATTCAACGGAAAGTCGGCAGCGAGATTCCCGACATCGTAATTACATCCAGGATTCATCGAAATTACGTGAAGTGAAACCACCCCACGTGGATTAATGTTTCAGCAGGTAATTTGGCGTCGGTTTTTCAATTCGCGGTATAATAAGATCAGCCTTCATTCATCCCAAGATAAGTACCAAAAGGTGAAAAATTCACCGTGAGGTGATGGTACTTTCCACTTTTTCTTCACCTGAAAAAGAAGCACGTCGAGTGGCCGAAACGGTTTCGAGTTCGTACTCCCGCCAACCTGATTCCGTGTTCTTACGTCCTAAGAATCGCCAATGAACCTTCAACCTGGCCCATCATAGTCCATTGTGGAACTTCCAAGACTCCATCGAACAACCATCTCCACATCCCCTCTCTCTTACGTTACACTTCTCTCCCTCGCACCTTCGTCGTTCCTTACCATCCGCATTCCTCACGGAATCCTTCAGAATAATGGAGTCGCTGGCGGAAGTACGAATCGTCCTGCTGAACTCACGACCCTGCATTTTTATATTTCGATGCAGAATAGCGAAAAAAAAAAACACAAGAGAAGGGCTTACGTATTTCCATTTTTCTTTACGGCAGAGCCGACATTTTTATTGGGAAATTTTTGCATCTCGCAAATTTCATCGAATATCACGAATATATCGCGCAAGACTTAAAATATAAAATATTCGGAATACACATTTTTAACTTTAACAATAGTGACAGTTCTGCAAAACAATAATATTAATATTTTAACGCACACTGTCTTTTTAATAAAAGTATGAAATTTTTATGTTATATGCATACATATATTTCTTATTTTCGACATTTTATCTGCAATATTCCGCCTAGATATTTTCTTTTATTCTGTAGTACGCTCACCTCGTAAAGTTCGCTAGTTCAAGCATGAAATGTCAAATCCTTTTTACGTGAGATCCGTCAAAACCAGGCGATGTGGCCTTGTATTTTTATAACCTCTGAAAGTGACAGACCAGCAGTATTCTGAAGATCTACAAGACCTGTACGATGGAAAACTTCAAGCACCTTGTGCTTATCTTCCCTACGAATATCCATATTGAATGTCGAACGCGTGATCCTTAAATATTTTTTAACTTTAAAAGTATATAAAAAAATTGAGTGATATAAAATACAAAATTTTTCTATTAAACGTCATTGCAGGCCGTATATTCATGGGTATACCCAGGGGAAGGGTTTCAGAGTTTAAATCTAATATTTTTCCTATTTAAATTTAGAAATATGAAAAGAAGACATTTTAAGCTTTAAAATATATATATTTAAAGGAACACACACATACTTTAATAACACAAAAATTATTGTTTACGTGATAAGAATTGGTAATCTTTTCTCTCTCCGAAAAGAAAATCTTTGATGTGCCCATAAGAGTACTTTATAAACTTCATCTTTATATAAAATTATACATAACTTGCAATATGTGATATCATTATATTCTACAGATTTATTTTATAAAATAATGTAATAAATACAGCGTAATATATGCATATTTTATTATTTCTTCCAGAATCTGATATTTTAATTCTCTCTTTCTCTTTCTCTCTCACATTGTTGATTATCATTATTTTATCACACATTTTAAAAAGGCAGCTCTGTGCTTTGAATACTTTAAACGTGCGATCAACCGTCAATTACTTCAGTCACGTATTTTAAATAAGATAGCTTAGTGATTACTGTTCCATTTCCTTCACGTATCTTGAATATTATTAAGAGATCAATAATTTCCCTCACGTATTTTCAAATTTCGTTAAATAGACTTGCTCCTCTCTAATTTTACAGCCATGTGTTCTAAATGATTTTGCTTCTAAACATGATAATATTCTTCAAAGAATTTGAACGCAATATTACGGTAATTACGAAGAAGTTGAAAAAATACGTAAGGGGCATGAGCAATGCATCCGTGAAAATTATACACGGTCACTATCACATTTTGCGGAGACCTTTCCGCGGATATCCCACCGCGTGGTGCATTCTTGCGTACATGAGCAAGAATTTCTCCCTGTCATAATGAGAATTTTACGACCAACCCGGTCCCATATAACGTGTCCAGTCGAGCGCGTATGTTTTACACGATAACTAAACCATGACGATGGAGCGTCGCAAGAGTGGGAATTCGTTCCCAGACGCAAGAAAAGTCTTCATGAACTTTTCGTATAACTCGGCAATCGTTGAAGTTCCACGGTATGTCGTCTTTCCGCACGAGCGATTGACCAGTCCCGATAGGACGAGCAAATCTTCCGAAAACAAGCCTCTTCACGATTCTTGACAGAGTTAATGAAAGTCCATCTCGTACAACATCATTTTGGAAAACAAGTTGTGGCTAATCAGTATTAATTTATTAATTAGAGAAAAACATAGTTGTTGTTAATTGTAATTATATATTTTATTAAAATGTTATCATCGGATAACTAAACAGATATTTTCAATTTTTATTTCTCTCCAGTTTTTTGTAGAACATTTTTGAAGGGCTTTATTTTAATACGGTGCGTATTTCAATATTTTCTATTCGAACATTCTCACAACAATATGTTACAGTTTTATAACTATTTAATCATTTTAGGAAAATCAAACGCGAATTTTTTTTTTGTTTGTTTTTTATAATTTGATTTTCATTCTTTGTTTTTGCCTTTGTAAAAAAATGTAAAAATTAGAAGGATATAATTAAATCCTTTGGAATTGGACAAAATTAAATTACAAATTCAACCCTATCTAATTAAATTTGAAATTAATATGTTTACAAAAATGAGCTTCTTATCTTTATTATTTTTTATTATTACTACAGCAAAATAATAATTAAAAATTTAAATATACAATTAAAGAATTAATAAAAATTTATTTAGTTCTATTTATTGCAGTACATTGATCGTTCTTTTCTTTTTTTGCTTTAATTATTATGAAATTTTTATATAAAGAAAAAAATCTTTAGATGTTTTAGAAATATAACTTTCATTCTAAGATATCATATATATATGTATAATATCGTAGCAAATTTGGAAGAATTAACTATACAACTTTCTCTAAGAAACTTCTTCACAAAAGCAATTGCTGTATTTTCTTCGTTCTTTGTCAAAATATAATTGCAACTCCGCAAGAAAAGTTATTCCTCTTACTTTCTTGGAATATTATTAAAAGCGTCATCAAGTATCTTTTTTACAAAAATCGCATTTATATTCTAAAGCGCTATTTCTCAAAGTACTTCCAAATCGAATCTTTCAGCTGCCGCCGCTCGCTCGCACCTTCAATATTCATTCGGCCGTCTTCTTAAAATGCGCATGTTTAAGACAGCCGGCGATCCAATTATTTCGATCGTCTGTCACCGCGCGATCCACTCGAGGCGAGGAACGAAAAAGGAGAAGGCAAGTAATCGTTGACAGCTTCCTTTCGTGCGTGCCGACTCAGCGCAATATTTCACACTGTCGAGGCATATCGACATTTCGAGCACGGTTCGTAAGTGGTCGTCATTAGAGTGTATAAAAAAAAACCAATATGATAATCTATCTTCCGTAGGAATAGACACGAACGTTTCCTCTATAGTCCTTCAGACAAATTGTTGTCAAGTACCGCCACGTTCAGTTCGGCTTGCAATTTTTTTCTCATCTTGCGCTTCGCAGAACCTTTATGTGTATGAGTGGTGCAACCAATTATCTCGGTAAGGTCTCTTCTGTGATTTGTGCGACGTCGATGATATTTAACTCTTTATTTTTCTTAGTGCTTTGGTATCTTTATTTTTAGTCCTTTTTTTATTAATGATTTTTATTATTATTGTAGGATTATTGGTTGAATTTAAAAGAGACTTAATCAATTTATTCAAATGTATTATAATGTGTAAAAATATTCTTGCGAGTCTAAAACACAATTTTGGCGAGAACTAGCGCGGTCATTCTTTCTGTGTTATCACGTTTTTTTAACTCTCTAAATATCGGACTTCTGAAATCGATCTCGTTTCTCTGAATTTTACATCAATCGTGTGACAAGCTCAGTCATTAGAGAGGAGAGAATGCTGCATTTCATTTACAATTTATATATAACTTAGTTGATAATCAATAGTTAAATTACAAATTTATCGATTACGTTCTTAAAGTGTTGTTTAATCGATTCTGAACTCACAAACTTATGAAACATTTATTACTTAAAACACTACGTACATAAATGTTGCAATATTACATATTGGCTGAAAGAGAAATAGAGATGGTAATGTAGCCTCTCACAAAAGTAGATTTAAAAAGTTGTTTTATTTAAAAAAAAAAAAGACAGTAAATAAACGAACACTTCAAAGTCTAATTGAACAGAAAATGAACTTAAATTCTGTTTTCTACATTACCATATTCTTTTCGAATACAGAAATATAGATTACACAGTACGTCTATTTTATAAGTTTTATTATATATATAAACATGCAAAACGTTGCAGAAACATTTCTCAATGCTCATCGTTGAAAGCCAGGATAATTCTATTCTATACTGAACTGCCGTTCAGTTGAAAACCGCGACGCGGATCGCAGTGAGAAATTGCGTCGCATTGCGCTCATTTCCGCACGTCACGTTTCGGTCTCTAGAAACGCGGTCTTCCTCGGTATCCCTTAAATACAACGTACGTTAGGTCGAGCAATGCCAATTCCCTAGTTAGTAATCTGTAAATGGTGCAGTTCTCTCACATTGTAGAATCGTAAATGACGTACCATCCTTCCACTTTGATGAATGTTCGTACTCTGTTACAACACCTTGAACGCAACTCGTGATAACGCTCCTCTTTATGGCTTCTCGCTATGTCAATTTTAATAAAAGGTGCCGTTTTCTCTCTCTCTTTCTCTCTCTTTCGATCTCTATTTCACATGTCGCCCACGAAATTACGAAGAGCAGTAAAACGCTCGAAATGCTATTTTAATTAAAACCGCCGTTTCAAACGACTCCCATGAAAGTCCGTTCTTCGTATACATAGAGTATTCATAATTTAAACTGCAACGAGTCACACCACAAACCGCAAGAAATATTCAACGTATTATTTTCAATTCAAGCTATAACACTCAACAATTTAATTACCTCTTTAAACTTTTCACTATCGCCTCGTGTAAAGTACTTATTTATTAATAATTACAGTTATTCTTTTTTATAATAATTATGTAGAATTTGAGGAAAATTACACGCTTGAGAGAATTTTGTAGAACTTTATTATTTATTGCTTAAATTGTAATTAAAAGTAAATCCACAAAATATGTTTTAATAATATTACAATTGATATATGAGTAAGTTATATATCTGTTATATATAATATTTATAAAATAAATCTATAAATGTTGAATTTGTATTGTATTACGTAAAAATAATTTTCTTATCACTGTTTTTTTCATGTTTGATATGTGACCACGCACCGTAAAGATACTGCACTCGGTGGTCACAGTATTGGTGCACCGACGATACATGCGCGCTTAACTTCTAGCTAGTTTATTCATAGTGTTTCCCAAGATAGTCATCCGATGTTGTCCCCCAGGATACAAAATCTGCTTACATGAGAACATTGGACTTACAGTTACTGCCCGACACGACTTCAATTAAACTCGGTTTCTTACTCGCTCCTAGATTAATTACTGCTACCACTTTAACATACAAGTATACATGACAAAGTACGTTTTCCTTTTTCCCGTTCTTTTTCATTTCTTAAAGAACGATCTATGATGGTACCCAATTTCTATTTTGTTTAAGTTACATCATATTTTTTTATAAAATAGAAGTATATAATATACGGTTATGTAGAAAATTTTCAAATTAAATTAATGATTGATGTTAATTGATTAAATTGACAATGCAAGTAAAACTGATAGATCATGTATGATTTTATTTTTTATATCATTATAGAAACATTTAAGCGAATAAAATTGTGTTATACTTATAATAAAATAACGTTAACATGATATAATTCAATACGATCGACTTAGACGTCAATACTCTCAAGTAAACTCGACATCAATCAGCGGTTCATTTGCATGCATGGGTGGAGTTTATCGTGAAATTATCCCGACTTCGGCACTCCGTGTCCGATGGAAACTGACAGGTCGAAACGTTGCCGCCCGTCTCTAACACGCATCGGAATCTCAAGAGTCAAAGTTTCAGTGGGTAACTTGCAAGAGAACAGAGCCTGTGTCTCTCCGGAAGACCTGCAAGTCAGATACCTTGATTACTTAGGCACTGGAGAGTATTGATTTCGTCGGATAGCGCGATTCACGGGTTTCTGTGTCATTAAGCGACCGACCTGATAATTCCTGCAGAGATCGTGAAACAAATAATTCGTGTTGACATCGACAATCTTCATAAATTAACTTTTTATATCGTATGCCATCGAAGTACATATGTTATTGAGATAAATAACGTATCTGCTTTGATTTTAGGATTGATGAAGCTTCGGGAGCTAGTTAGGTCACCGAAAATCCGTGGCATCGAAGTCAGTCTCCGGCAGGCAGACCCCAACTCGTACAGGCAGATCCTTTCCGAAATGAAGAGCAAGGAAATTCGAAATATTATCGTGGACACAAAACCCGAGCACATGCATCATTTTCTACGAATGGTAAATTATTTTATACATTTCCACTTTTATTTCAATAATATGTATATTCTAAAAAAAAATATGGATGTAGATTTTTAACATCTTGCATTGTTTATATAATTTTGTACCGTATTAATGTGATATTTAAACATTAACATGAATTTAATTGAACATCATGAATATGAATTCAACTATAGTTTAAAACTAATGATATTAAATCTACATCCTTTTTATATGCATTATATATATAAAAAATTGTTTTTCAAATATTTTATATTATCATTGATTTAAAAAGTATATGCTGGTTAATTATAAAAAATCTTCTTATATGGACAGTATAATAAGATTCTCATTATATTCTCAAAAATTATGAAAAAGAATGACATTTTTAGATAAATTTTTATTAAGAAAGAATTGGTTATAAATTGTTGCAAAAATTTATACGTGAAAAAAGTATTTGAAAGGTAAATATAATCGTAAAGTTGGGCATGCTCTGTTTTATATAAGATCGATTTGTATTTTACATATAATATTTCCTATTACAAAAGCGGTCTCGACTGACCGTATAGTTTCGCATATATTGCAGATCCTGCAGCTGCAGATGAATGATTACAAGTACCACTACCTCTTCACGACTTTCGTAAGTACCCTAGGGATATTGAAACGCACATTCAAGATCCACTTGGTCCGCGACTCGATTCGCTCTCTCGCTTTTCCACAGGATATCGAAACCTTCGATCTCGAGGACTTCAAGTACAATTTTGTCAATATCACTGCCTTTCGTTTGGTCGACGCGGACGACGTCGGCGTACGTAGTATCCTGAGGGACATGGAACGCTATCAGCCATCGGGAAACACGATCCTCAACAAATCGAGGATCATCCAGGTAAGCGCACATGAATCTTCTGTTTACAGGAACGCATGCGCTACATCGTATTAGGAAAAATAATACAATGCTTATGAATCTCGATTTTACGAAAGACGCATGTTTGTAAGATACCTATAAGGTTTGTGACACGAGGGGATTATGCAACACCGATTTTATACATGAAAAGAACGTGTTGCCGAAATATCTATAAATTTATTGTACTTCAGTATAAAATTGCCCTTTCTATGTAGTTTAACATTTCTTTGATAAATTTGCAAATACGGCAATTTCATATTTCATAATGCAGTTTCGTCGTAATGCAAGTCTTTCATTAATATAAAAGAGAAAAATTCGACACCTCACTGAATTTTTGTCTCTTTTACAAAATTGGTGTTCACACGGCAGAATTGTATTTTACGATTAGCTTTTGTATCATATTCGTAAAGCATAATAAGTATATACACGGATATACTATATTTTCATATTGCAATAATATTTTATCGGCCATAATTTTGCACGATATGGTGGTTACATTGCGCCTTTGAAAGATTGGCAAGATCTCAATGAAAGAAAAATGTAGAACAATCTATCGTCACATGGCATATACGATAGTGCATCTACAGCTTCAATGCCTGTGCGTCAACATCACTGAATGCTTTATGGAGCAATAAAATCGGCTAAAAGCTATATTCGAAACAACGTGTGTGTTGCCACGTCGAGTATTACCACATATGTGAGTAACAACAGCCACATCGTTACCGAAGTAACAAGCATTGCTGTTTTCGCAAGCAACGATAAAGTTGTCGAAAAATATTAAGCGGAAAAATCTTTTTCTTCCATTATACGTAACGAGCTTGTGCTAGCGCATGCATGTTAAAATAAATTGTCAATCTCACACAGAAACAGCAATCAATCAAAAATGAAAGAAATAATAAAATTAACGAACTGCAAAATTATTTTTATTTTATTACTAGCTGTGTTGTGAAATAAATACAATATTAAAGAAGGTATGCATGCATGCATGAGTATTCTATCGTAAAATCTACATAAAATACTCAAATATTACGATATCGAGAAATTCAGTTTGATTTCATACTTTTGTACACATATTTCTCTAGTCAATTCGACGGTTATATTAAATTATAGTGATTCTCGTAATACATATAGAAAAAGAAATTATATTTGCATTTAAATTGTATAACATTCTATTCAAATTGCATAATTATAAATTCCACCAACGCCGTATATATATACGTTTAGATAACGTACATCCACATCGCTCAAACAATCTTCTCCATTAACAAGTTATATATTCCATTAATCCGAAATTTACAAAATATTATTCGCCATAATTAGATATATCAGTGTATTGTATGAAACAATGAGATTTCTATCCATTTTCTAGATAATTATTCATTACTGTAACACAAGGAGGAAATTATTTTCTTTAATTTTTATCACTTTATAATATCAGAACAATGAATCTACATGAGAAATAGGAAACTCGCTACTCTTTCACCTGATGATGTGCAACAAAATTATCACACATCCGCTATGCATGTAAAAATTCGCAGCCGCGTCTGCAGCGTGTTCACGACGCGTGAAGCTTAACGCTTTTTTTCCAATTTAGATGCAGATCAGAATGTCGTAGCGACGACGACGACGACGACTTTGTGAAACTCCACCGTTACCGCGCCGCTACGACGACTGCCCGTAATCGCGTTTTGTATCACGCACATGCGTGCAGGCGTGAATGCGCTGAATAGCGTGCCAATGAAGCACCGTGCGTACTAGCAAAGTCTCACAACGCATTTACATCGAGTTGAGCATCTTTTAATTGTTTTTATATTAATTTTTTTTATTAATTTCGTTGTATTTCTTTAACCAGAAATAATCACCTGGGATATTTTTACACCCCGACGCGACGATGAGAAATTGTGAATTGTAGAATTGATGGATATTATTTTCTTTCTTTTCAGACATACACTTTCTTGTTTAATAACTATTTTTCACAAATTTTTTAATATGCAATTTCATCGAAAATTCGCAAATGTCATATTAATAAAAAATCCTTTTTCTTTGAGAAATTCATAATAAGCTACTTAATATGTTTATTTAATATTTAATTAATTAATTAATTTGGTTTTTATTTATCCTTCTTATAAATTGTGTTTAAATAAATTGTGTGTAAAATTAAAAAATACAACATCTTTAAATTTTAGAAATTAAAAAAAGCTATAATAAGAATAATTATGATTTTAATTGGAATATACAAACAGCTAATCGTTTACATAAAAAGGAAATCAGGTGACTACCTGCCATTAAGTCTTTAGATATTATAAATTCTATATCATATTAACAGGTCACTATTTTTAATCCTTAAGTTATCGCTCTTGCTCGCTTAAGAGATTCTTAATTGTATGTTTAATTTTTTAGATTCTCAAGTTATTGATTTCTTAGGTTTTTATGTCTTGGAGTTTAAAAGCTCTTGAATCTTATGTTCTTGATTTTTTGGTACTTGCGTTCAATATGTAATGACAAAAACAAATACTTCATCTTACAAACTCTTCATCTAATTATAATATAACAAGACATATGTTAAAATATCGTCCGTAAAAAAATATAATTTTATTTTTCTTATAAAATTTTATTAATCATATCAATTATACAGTATATTTCCTTTTTTATGTTTACACGAAATAAATCGTGTGTGATTAACATGCAGATCTTTCTATTTATTGAATTTATACTTTTCTGTGATTGCTTTAATGCAAATCATCCGTTCTTGCATCGAAATGCGCATAAATAAATCGATTTTCCAGACGCGTGATCTCGCAACCAATTCCCACAAATATGTAGACGATTCACATCACTGAACTGAAACGTATTCGCTTCTCTCTACAAATAGCGATTTTTCTTCGATTCTCAAGTAAAATGTGTAATATTTACAATAGTGACGAGGACGTACAATACGTCCTGAAATGACATGAAAACTATTTGCACGAAACATCTCTTCAAGATCGTTACTAATAATTCAAATAAGATGATGCTATTTATGGAATTTCTACTTGTGCCTTGAGCGCCTTTTTACGGTTATTATTATTTTTCACACCCTCAAATTTCGTTTTCCTAGAGGGGAAGAACTGCCGTTTCAAGAACACCGAAAGATTATTTGCATATATAACAAAACCGAGGATGCTCTGACGGGTTAGAGAGAAAAGTACGATCTTTTGTCCGAACGACCATCACACGAAAGGATAAAGTTAACATTTCCTCGGAAAATGTATATTTGCTCTTTTCGAAAAATATGCCAAGATACATCACTATTTCACTACCACTATGGTTGAAATGATGGAGAATATGAAAGAAAATGATGTTTTATTCAACGATATTTGACATCACTTTTGAAATTGTATCAGTGTCGCGTTTTTAGATCAGTTAATTTCTATTTTATAAGTTCTTCTACTAATTTATAAAAAAGATACAAAACTAATTTATTCTAAGTAATAACTTTTAATAAAAATTATTCGTGATTTATTTATAAAAACAGATGAGAATTTCGAGTAAGTCTGAATAAATCCAAGTAAATCCCTCAATGTCCCATTTTTGAGATAATCGAAACGCCCTTCCGTTCGCCGTATCTAGCGAGGAGAGCGAATTGTAAATAGACAATCTGAGATTCCAGATGCGATACTAAGATTAAAAAACTTGGCCACATTTACAATTCATGAGGGAAAACCCGGGTTTAGGTCTATGAGGAAAAGAGTTCTCTAATTACTTCCGCTACAACCGTTAACTTCTCGAGGCGGCACAATACAGAAGCGCGCGTAATATTCGAATGTAATATACACTTTAAAAGCGCGGATTGCAAGACTTACTTACTTAAAAGCACTCAAGAAAAGCATCTTGATCCCGATAAATTACTTCTATATTTCATTCTTGCTACCGTTGCATTACAGAAAACTTAAAAGTTTTCCGCGGAAAACAGTGCCATATCGGCTATCCAATTCTGGAACGCTCCGAAATTCAGGACTATGACCATATAATGGAACTTTTTGCATTTATTGTTTGTCGGAATTTTGGACGCTATAGCAGCAGGAATAAAGGCGCAATTTCCAGGACGGAAATTGTCTAATTGCTTACAAAAATGTTATTAGAAGTGGTCGTATCGGCGGATATCAACGAAACAACTCGAATTAACATCTGCACTCGCACTACACGTCTATGCTATTATCCAGGAGCATTACCAGAGATAAGGGAAAGTAAGATTTAAGATGTGCTCGTGAAAATTCGAGCGAAAAACAGAGTCAAAGTCCAAGAGTATTGCTTGAAAAATATTAAAATATTTTATCGCAATTTAAAATTTAAAATATACAATTATATAATTATAAATTGATATTAAGCCTTATAACTAGCAAAAACTGTTCAATTATAAGTCAATTTGTTTTAATTATAAAGTACATTAATTGCATTCCAGACGTTTTGACTTACAAAGTCTTCATCAGTGATTAATATCTATCTCCTATATGATCTTTAAAACATATGTCAGTAAAAAGAACATACTCTTAGAACCATAATCAAATGTCGTTTTTGTCATTTTTATATTACAATTTTTGAAAACAAATTCTATTTACATTGTGACGATTTTGATATTCTATAAAATTAACAAATTCGAAATAATTCTCAAAAGTATAACATAACTTGAAATGCCATAATTTACCTTTATTAGCTAAAATAACTAAATTTAAAATACAACCATTTCTTCTTTAAACTTCGATCATCAAAACTTTTTTAATTTTAAGTTCTCTAAAAGACTTCTTTTCTTTTACAAAAATGATATACTTCTAAATGTGTCATTCTTATAAAAGATATTATGTGATCTCTTTAAAAATCTTAAAAACGTCACAAGTTATATTTGATGGACGAATTGTGAAATTAAGTTAGTTTACTTTTATGATTGATAATCTTTAAAATGAGTAATTTTTACCTAATTCACTCACATGGTAGTAACTCGAAAATTGCATTTTTTAGTTGTGTTATTTTTAAAATAAGGAAATGACGTATATTTGTAGTGAGGCATTTAAAGTGTGCAATTTAAATTTTATTATTTTATTAATTTATCACACACATACACACACACATGAAAATATCAGAAGAAGCACAGAAGCTCTAGAGTCCACGACTGCTATTATTATTTTATCTTGTTAGCGAAATGGGCGTAGGTGTCCGTGTTTTTCTAAGACTTCCTTTCGCTTTTAAAAACGATTTTTGTGCAATGTCGCGCGAGCTACTATTTTATATTTCTCAAGGCTGTTCAAAGTTGAACTTCAACTTAATCACCAATCTTATTTGCAAACAATTCAATTTCATATTACACATATCTTATTATTAGTAATTTTTTTTACACGATCGTAATGACCTCATTATTTCAATATAATTTAATTAAAATGATTCTAAATAAATTAATGGATTATAATTACGTACAGTTATAATAATGATGATATAAACAAAGACTTCCGTTGTTCAAAAATATACGTATATGTTTTGAACATGAAATATGACTCGTCGTTGCACAACAAGAGTTTAAGAACTTATCGGTAACTTTCTCGAGCTGCCTCCAGATAATACCTCCTGACTCCTGTTCGCTTTCAAGTGAATTGTCAAACGCCTCCCTATTGTCGAAGACAACCTGTTCACCTCGTCGTCGCGTTGTGCCCATACTCCGGACGCAACCGTGGTGAAATTACCTGCAGCGGCTTTTGTTTCGACACGACTCCGGGCGTACATCGTTGCATCCCCTGTCATTCCTCTCACCCAAGTTCCGTTGCCACTGACATCAACCCCCACACCCATCTCAGCTATCTCCTTCCTTTTCCACGCCGCTAAACGACCGAGTTAGCTCCGGCAAAGCCGCACAAAAAGCTCGGTCACAATCAACGCTCTGCGGAAGCAGAAGTGTAAAGGAAGAAAAAGGAAATAGAGCGCAGTTTAGGCGTTGGAGGTCGAGAAAAAGAAGTAGGCGGTTCCAGTAAGCGAGAGCAGCCACCGAGATAAGCGGATGGCATACCTGGTTAACTTTACCTCTAGACTCACCGTGACTCCAAGCTTCGACGGGGAAAATATAGACGTGGGTGGTTACACAAGAAGCGCGATGTAAGTAAGGTACGTAAACCGGGAGGAAGAGCGAGAGATCGACTCTCACCTGACGGAGACGAGTGAAACAAGAACGCCTGGATAAGAAGAAGCTTGTTACATCAACGTGGAAACCGCAGATGCATACTGATCGTGCGTTGGCTACCAGCAACGCGTTTCCTCTCCCCTTTCTCGTTCGTTTTCCTCCCTTTCTTATCTCGCTCTCACGACGAGAGAGGTAACAACTTCGCGAAGGCGAGATGGACTTTTTCAGACTCGTCCACGGTTTAAAGCGAAGCAGGCGGAGTATGTGAGCCGCTGATGTAATGGTGTAATGAGAAAGATCTACATCAAACCATGATGAAGAAATAGACGCTCGGTGGATATAGACACGCCTAATTGCGCGATTCAGAAAGCTTCAACAACTTTCGTCGATAAAGAAGAGGAAATATATTTTATGGATGTTAGCAACACGATTTTGCAAATTTAAAGTTTGTATAAGTTTTTTTATCTGGAACTTTTTATATGAATAATAATTTACATTTTTCTTACTAATTAATATACTATGCACTAAATAAACTAATTTTAATAAAAACTTTTTTAAATAAAAGCGAGTTACGAAAGAAATTTTTTAATTTACATGTCTTTAATTTATTTAACGGTAAATTAGATAAATATAATATTTTTACATATGAAATTACTACTTAAAATATAATATTTAATTAATTTTTTAATTAAAAATTGTCATGTTCAAAACGATTCACACAAAAAGTAGAATTAATTACAATAAGAAGTGAAAAGATCCTTGCTTGGACAGACAATTGAAAAAACTGTACATTATATTACGAACGTGTACATAATGAGTAACCATTAATTACTAATTTTCGCTTAATGCGGGGATTAATGAGAAAGGGAAGGAAAGACCCGGGCATCAAGATTTCTGTCTCTGTCTCATATTTCTCTTAACTTTTCTCCAATCCGCTTGGCCAATGAATCACTGAATCCCCTGCTCTGGTGGATAACCTTTGCTCTTAGTGCTATAAATCAGGCTATCTCGTACTCGAAAGGTTTTATTATTTTATTTGGCAACCGGGGTGTAGTCATACTAGGAAGGTAAGTTCTCCCGTGGCGACTGCAGCGGTCAGAAATATGGCTAGGACGACAGTGGCCCGGCTGGAACTTTTTTGAGAAAAATCTGCAGCGGCGAGCCGCAAGAACTAACACATGTTTTACTAATCGTGAATATCTGTCATAAAATGTTACCCATCTATTAAACTGTTAAAAAATTTTTTTTAATATTTGTAATACGTTGATTATTGTAATAAGACAGTTAATTAAATAAAATAAATAATAGTTCTCTAAGCTAGCCTTTAGATATTTTGTGAGATAAAAGAACTACATTTGTTAAAATGTATGAAGCAATTGCCCAGATAATAAAAATTTATTTTTTTTATGGGGAGCCTACTATTGTGAATAAATGGAGTTGTGGTCCACAATCATAAATTATATCCGTTGCGCACTAAACTGTCAATATCAGGCGGATTACAAACAACCAATTTACAGCGATCGCTGCAAACAGCTTGGCGTATTATTACGAGTCATTACGAAATGTGTCACGCGGTCAACGCGAATTTTCTTCACATAAAATACAGATGTTTATCATGGCGCATTACCCAACTAATTCTTCGCGCTCAATTAATTGTGATTTGCAATTCCATAATGCTTAAAGGGTTAAATTAAAGTTTAATACGCTATTAAGTTTTCTGATATAATATGTAAATATTATTGCAATAATGTTTTTATCGATAATTACAAATAAAAGACTCGAACTGTACAAACAATCGAAAAAAATAAAATATACTTTGAGATATTAATTAAAATATACTATAATTCGAATAAACGTTTTTATATGATGTTCATTGGTTTACAAAATATTAAAATACTTTACTGTAAAAAAAATTTTACCGATATGTCTTTTCTTTTTTACAATTCTTTATTACGTATATACAAAAGGAGGACTAATGAAAAAGAAAAACTAAGTGAAAAGATCTAACGTCAAAATTTAATCCTTTAAAAGTTTAAGGAGTTCTTAAAATCTTAACAAGATAAAGAGTTCGATGATACATATTATCGAGGACAGCATAGTGTTACATGAGCTTACATGTTGTAAGCTTCACAAATGCTACAAATATCAACGCAGATCTTTTAATATAAATAAAATAATAACTTGTATGCTATGTAATAAATTATTTATTGGAATTATGATTAAAATAAGTTAAAGTTTAATCCTATGAATGTAGTGGACAGTTTTAGATTTAAACAAATCGGATCGCGGCCTGAGTCAGTATAGCATGCAGGATAAGGACCATAACCATTTCTCTTTCCGTTATCCGGCTGCACAAGAGCGGCGCTTGCCACCACGTGGAAGATTGGTTAAGCTAGCGACTTCATAAAGAAATTTCTATTTGCCAAACAGGCCGGTGGAATGGAAGAAATTCACGTCGTGGAATCCCGCGACATAAAGCAAGATTTGTTTCAGAATCCGCGCTCCGAGCGGTATTTATTTCAATTATGTCAGGCTAAAAGGAAGGCATTTATCTTCATAACGAGAATTTTTCGGAACGGGATGTATAAATGGATGTATAAACTTAGGTACTTAAAACGATCTTCTCGAAGGCGAAATTTACGATGAGTGAAAATACGTGTAAGACGATAAACGCCTATTCGCGAATTTTGCGCTTATGAATGTTAAATACTCATTGTCAAATAAGTAAATTAATGGCACATTACAGATGTAATATTATCTTATAATTATAATCATGATCTTATACAATAATTAGGATTAGATATTTTATAATAATAGAGATTGTAGATGTGATCATGATTTTATCTAGATTGTGTTAAACTTCCCGAAATCATCATTAATTACAATGGTGTTCATAGTGGCAAAAAATGTTTAACTTAACCGCCACGTTAACTTGTCATCTGCAGGCTATACAGTTTCCTCATCTGCAACATTTCTGACCCAACTGAGAAAGGTGAAGATCTCGCTTGCTAGATAGCAAGTAGTTTGACAAGGCATTTCCATTTCGCTTTAAATGCTAATGAACAAGCCGATTCTGAGACCGGACCGGAGTCGTGATGCGAACTCGTCGTTCATCGCTAAGTTAAACGCGCGTTTCAAGAAAGAGACGAACCGGACAAATGACAGAGCTTTTCGAATTAATTCTATGGCGCGATTATCCGGGTAAGGGTTAAATCGTGAATTAGGAGCCATCAAAGTTTCGGCTTCCTTGCAAAACGCGCAACGCCAGTTTACGAGAGCCAATGAATGTCCAACGGCTAACCACCGATTCGTCCGACCTGGACAAGACTTAAGTCTGACACAGCCGGACACTTGGCTGGTGTACGCGGCTGCCAGTTTCTTCATTATTCATGCAAGATTGCCAATTTCCAGAATGTCAGGATGCCCAACCGATGAAAGCTATCCGTTCAATCTCGTGCGGTCGCTTGTATTGGCCAAATACGACGTCCAATATGTACAACGTAGCGTCATCATGTGTACATATATGAGAATTTTCTAAAAACGTAAATGCATTTATTACGAAGAAAACTTTAACAATTTTACTATGATATTTGTATAAATTTATGAAATTAATTCAAATTGATTCACATCACAATGCCACAACCTTTTTTAATTGCAGATCGTTCTTCACAAATATGGAATATCATAATAGCACAATTATTGATTGATACTTTGAATGAAATACGATTGGAAAATAAAATAATTAAAAATGAAATTAATATCCATTATACAAATAAGAGATACGAATAATGTTAGCAGAAGTACATGTTTTGTTTGCAATAATGATACATTCGAGCAATATAATAATGGGGACATTTTTGGAACAACTTAATTGCAATTTTAAATAGCATTTTCGTTCTTAATATACCATAATCAGATTATCTGAATACCAAGGGCAAATTTCATTACGCATGGTATATATGTTCCCGTCATGTGAATGCAGTTCGTGCAATTTTGTTGAGTGATGCGGACGAATTTTGCTAGTTGTGTTATACACACAAAGAATGTGAAGTTTCAAATTGCTTCAATGCACATTTGAGTTGAATGCTATTAGGCAAAGCCACACTGCCATTCCTGTCCGTTGATTGAACTCGGGCTAATTAAAAGCACGCTCCAATTAGCTCCGGATAACTAGAGTGTATTCACGGTGCAACAACTATCGCAACTTCCATCTAACTAAGAGATTTCTGATAATACGCGTGAGCTCGTCCACCTCATTTTCATCCCGACGTGGCATAATAAGGCATAAGCGCTGTGATAGGAAACACAGTGAACCGTATTCAATTTTAATTAAATTAAACAAATTTGCAACAAACTGGTAACCAGATTAACCAGTGACAGGTTTTGCCATAGGAAATTCTTGTTTCTACTCCTTTTGAAATTACACAATTTTTTAATTATTATAATTAATTACGGCCAATATTAAAAGCGCAGTTTTTTTGGAAATTTATTGAAAAAATCATCCCTTATTTTTTATTTAATCATTAATAATTATTAATCTAAAAATAGAATTAAAATTGGGGATGATCCATTTTTTTAAGCTTAATGAAAAAATGCATAAAAAAATTCTGTTAATACAATTCCATCTTTTTATAAATTGAAAATAAAAAAATTTATACACACATATAGGGATTTCACGCATCGAGATTGAAATCGCGTCAGTATACCACGTGAATAAAATTCTGTTAAACGGTAATCAAAATAATTCACTCCATTTCGCTCAAAGAGGGTGAAATTAAATGCGTATCCCACGCTGTAGAAAAAAAGAATTAAATACACTGCAACGCAAAGCGATCGCGCCCGTTGCCGCTCGTCGGCGGATGTTTCGAGCCAGTCTTTTTCGATGAGAGGGAAACGCTTTATTGGGTTGTCGGATCTCATGAGGCTCCACGATAAAATGTTTTGATATCGGCGGGAACCGCCGCAATCGATACAATCGACGCGTACGGTTCCATGCACCTCCGGCTACCCGGATCACCGAAGCAGGGGAAAAAAGTGATAACCGTGTCGTCTATCGCGCCGGCTATTAATTTCTCCCAGTTTCCGAATTCACTCGGTGCGATGGACGCGTTGAACGCAATTTTTCCGCGACTCGGACACGCACGCACGCACGCACCTGCAGAACCCAATTCTCGTATTCCGCGAATGTACGAGTCGCGCATTTTGACGGTATGTGAATTACAGTTAACGTTGCAACCGTTTTACGAGATTCGCTTTAACAATATGAACAATATATAGATGTCGATACTGTCAAATAGCATCTGTTCTCCATAGCGGAGGAAGAATATAATTGAGTAAAATATATTTAAACAATAGAAAAAGTGAAAAAATCATTTACATAGATAGAATAATTTACATAGAAAAGAAATATATTCGACATAAGTAAGTAAATAAAATCATGTTTGTGATCAAAGAGACTCCTTGGTATCTGATAATATTTTTACATGGAGAGAAAACATTAAAAGTATTAGATTAAAAGGTTAAAAGTATAAATATGGATAATTCATCATATTACATGCTTAATATAGCCACCATACCGTATTAATATTGCAACTGTACAATTATGGATAACCTAATATTCTCAATGGCATTTTATCAGTTTAGATTGAGATTCGCAAATTTCAACTTATATAAATCGTAGAAATAGCCGTGCTATATAATCGATACCTGAAAAAGAGCATGATTGAAAAGAAGCCTTGATGTAATGTAAGGCTCTCAATTTTGAATGAATAATATGAATAGCGCATGAGTATAATATATATAATATTTGGATAGGAAGATCTAAGGAAAAGCGGCCTGCGACAGCAAGAAAATTTCTATATACATATATGTAAGTATTATAGAATTCTCTTGGTGCCGCGACGAACGAACGGGTCGTCCAATTCGCGGAACAATCGAAAAGCGATACATATGCACGGTCAAAGTCGGCAACACGTAAATACACGATTAGACAGTACCCGCGAACCGAAACGCATCCGCCGCGATCGAGTATCCGGAACTCAATAACGCCACACCACGACTACATGCAGAGGTGTGTTCAGAATCGTCGTCCGGATGCACCCCAGATGTTGTTTTATCCTTGTTGTTCACGAATGATAAACAAGAATAACACGACACCTGGGTGCACTCAGATGATGATTCTGAACGCAACCCAGCATGCGCGTTTGAAAAAAAAAAAACCACGATCGCAGGCATGAGTCTTTTGTTTAAACCGGGTTAGGCGTGTTTTATTCGAAGTATATGTATGGCTAAACTGACGATACTTGTATATACTTGTATATACTTGATACACGTATAGTTGCAATAGGCGTACATATAGTACTTAGTCTCTTTATAATCACGCGCTCGGAACCAAATGTGACAATAGAGAGGTTATCTTAGCTGTTCCTCAAAGCAGGACCGTAAGTAGCCTTCTTAAAAGCACATATGTAGCACTCACTGAGAGAAATGTTTTGATAACTTTATTTTATTGAGATGTGACTAATAAAGGTTTCTTACTTTAGTAAGTGCTTTTATTTTACATCGGTGCTAATTATTCTCCGTCAAACTATAGCAAATTAGACAAAATTGCATGTTTTATTCTTTACTACCAAACACTAAAAAGTTATGATAGCTCGATTATTCCGCGGTTACTGCGAGAAGCGACTTCTGGCCTGTGTTGGTTTATGAGTTTCCGTCCCGTCAATACTGTTTGGCTTTGGCGATGAATCGAGCCCGTCACGTACCATCAATTAAAACTCGTTGTTTCCGGCCCTATGTGCGATTTCATTATTTCTGCCGATCACAATTTCAAAAAATATCCGTATGTACCATTGCCCTGCGTATCGTTGTTATTCTGTTTGCGCGTCATTGCGTTTTGGACCATGTTGTCTGACCGAGTGTGGCGACTGGGAAAATGTATTTGTACAAATTGGCATAGACGTGCGCAATTTTGTACTTTTCTATATTTTGTACGTGATCGTCACGATACAACGAAATACAAATTCAATAACAGGACATTTTGTACGATTTTGATTAAAGACACGTTATAAAAATGGACAAGCAGTTCTATTGAGGCTGTCGGTGTTAAATATAAATGTTTTTAAGAATTTAATTAGGATTGCTCGATAATCTAGAAAGAATACTCTTTATATTCGTTTTACATATCGCAAATCTTTTTACATTACTTATACACGTTGCCATAAAATTACAATACCGCAGCCAACCTTATTTTGGATTCAGTAATCTGCAAGCAATCGCGAGTTGTATCGATCTCTCGCGCATCGTCGCCTCGACGCATCGCGCTGGCCGATCAGCGAATAAGTGCAGCGATCGGAAAAATTCGGAAATTTATTCGCTTGTATATAACGAACATTTTACTGACGGACGCATTATTCCATGCACACCTGTCATTTCGTGTGCTGTTTACATACGAACCTGTGGCTACAACTCAATTGCACGCGTCGCACATTATTTCAGTAAACAAAAACCTATATGTATGTGTTGAATTACATTACAACAAGGATGCGATTTTACCTAGCATGAATTATTCGTTACATTCATGATCATAGATCGGAATTTTCGCGGTATGAAACGTGTGATAACTGATAATGAATGAAGTTTCATAGAGTATCGGCTATCAATTGATTGATATATGTATCTAATGATTTCAGTTACCCAGAAAGTCATTAATTTTCACCAACATTAATATCTACCGAAATTGATGTTATCTCAATTTAGCTCAATTATTGACTAGATTTTCTTAATGGTTATATTATAATTATAAAATAACATTATATTATAATGTAATATTTAAAATAAATTCAATATTCTATCTAAAATATAATAAAAAATCTTAGACGATTAAAAGATAGAGAAATAATATTGCTTTCGAATGAACTCTTGGAGGAATTTTCGGACCACAAATTGATTACTTGTTCACTAAAGAATGTTTGCTTCTAGTGGAAGAATTTTAGGAATTTTTCACCGCGGTGTGTAACGAATCCGGTCATTTCCCAGGCAAATCTGCAAGTTTCTGGTCTCTTGTAACAACATACTCTTGTTACTACAAAAAAAAGCAACGAGAACATAACTACCCGCAGTTAACCCGTAAGCTATTTCAGACAGATTTCAAGTTCGTCGTGAGACGAGATTTGCGTCTACAAATAGTTTGCTAGAGCTTTATTGTTTGCCTCAGGCAGAAGTAAGACAAGCAGGATATGCTCACACCCACCTGAGTCACACTCGCTTTATTCTACCGTCGTACTCGTGCGTTTGCGTATCCTGCCGCATAAATTACGTTAGCGCCAGTTCATCAACTTTCACGCGAATGAACAAACTTTCCGGCGAATCCTCATTCCGGATTATTACTGCCCCGCACATCACCAGAGGTTTTAGCGTAATTGTAAAACCGCAACGCGCTCGACATCGATAATTTGCAAACTAATATTGAATAAAATTGCACGCGTAACTTTTTACTCATCTTATATAATAGTTTGCGAAATTTTATTGTGAATTTTTTACGTACCTAATCATCGAGCTTTAATATTCCATGATTAACAAGAGTAATAGGATAATAATTCAATTATTTAAACATAGCAATATAATTACGTCTGACTATTAAGGATGCGAAACACTTTGCATTAATAGTGTGTTATTAAAATTCGTATTAAAGTCAGTGAAAGTAATTAGAAATGTTATAGAATCTTATTTTTGATAGTAATTTCTGAGTAATATTAATTCTATCCACAGTTTCTTTTGATAAAGTTAACTAGTGCTTTGAAAAAGTCACTGTTAAGCCAAATATAATCTTAGCATAACATAAATAATAAAAGTGTCACCTACCAGTTACCTGTCGGAGTCTTAACTCTCTAGGGATGCGAGAAAGCTTTACTGTGTGCAGATTGAAAAGCTCTTCTCGATGTTTGAAAAATCACATTACGAAGATATCGCTTACATGCGCTCACAATGTTTCTTTATTTATATTGAAATACATTACTCGACAATTTATAAATTATATTAAGAGTATTTTTTGCCAAGAAAAAATTTTATTCTGGAGACTTAAAAAAATTCTGTTTGAGAATCAAAATATTGTTAGAATTCTTTCATTTTATCGTTTATTTTATCGCTTAGAGTGTTGAGAACAATAGTCAGAATTTTTAAGGACTTTAAAGAAAATGCCGGGAATGATCCATGAAAAATCTTTCATTCGTGGGAAATTGAGAAAATCCGAAACGAGAACATTGGAGTTGGTTAAAATCTGGAAAAGTTGATTAGTCGCGGTAAATTCGCGCGTCATCAACGTAAACACAATATTGGATCAACGTCGAGGAAGGTGCGGGGACACGTCGCACTTTAGCCCATAGCAAACAGTAAAAGCTCCTCCACAAACTACTCGTAACAGAAAGAGCGAGCATATAGCGAGTGATGAAGAGACGCGCAAGACTAAGCACGGGCGCCGGTCGTTTCCTGGATGCTTCCGCGTGTTTGTCCGCCTCAAATACGTGCCTTCCAGGACGCGCGGTGTAAAGAAGGTGCAGGGGAAGGGTAGGAAATGAAGACGAGAAGCGGTCGCGGGCGGAATGTTCGCGTCGTGCTTAGCATCCTTTCACGACTCTGAAATACGAGTGAAATCAATTCGCGACGTGACTACCCCGCATCGATCGCTACCATCGGAAGCTCCTACTAAAAATGTTCTGGAAACTAACAATCTCTCCCGCATCATCCCGATTGTAGTGACATTTTTACGTTTCATGATCAGTACATTGTTAAATTTATTATGTCAAATTGCATCCAATTTGAATTATTTTTAATATTATATTTCTATATAAATCGTCAGTGCTCCTCAATATATTATTAATTTAACTAAAAAGATGAAGCTAAACGATTTAACTCAACAAATGTATTAAATTTTACTTTTACAATCTTTTATTTAGATACTAAGTACATACGTTGATATTGACATTGTTTATTTTGAAACTAAACAATTCAACCACATAAATAGATAGATTTATATTTTGACTCATCGAAGTTAAAAATAACAAAAATATCTTGTAGCTCAAGAGATTGAATTAACATTTTACCACACATTGTTCTTTATATCTAACAAATAATGTTATAGTAAATAGATACAGATAGATATACTATAACATTAGCCATTTTTCACTAATTTTTAATAAACTGATGACACTTCGAATAACTTTTTGTTTATTGATTTTCACAAATACTATTACAAATGGTTTAATTACAATAATCTTTAAATCAACTTATTTATTTATTAATAAGTACATCTTTATTATCATTATTCGTTTTTATTAGTTGATATATTATTCGTGCATTACAATGCATAACGAAATCCAATCGCTAGAATAATAGATACATATTGTTATAATATTTAATGAAAAGCAGACATTATTAGTATTCCAATTTTATCGATATTTCAATATGTACTACTACACAATAAATACTAATAATTTCTCTGAAAAGCGAATAGATAATGAGCGTAACGTTGCTTTGATCATGTTACCCGTTCTTGCGTTAAATTTACTCTTTGACAAAAAAGTTATGCACTGATCTAGACATTAAAATTATTTTTCCAATAACGGTAATAGATACGATGTCAGATAAAATTTTCTTTTTTTAAATCTCTCAAGAAGAATCGAAATAGTTATAATAATAATATAGTAATGACAATAATAATAGCTTTTAACGTACGCTAGCTTTATAATGCGTTACGTTAATAGAACATTTTTTTATAACGCATTGGACATATTAAATTTTTAGTTAATAATTTATTTTTATAAATAAGATTGAATTAAATTTATAGCATTTTTAATTTTTGCTCATCTTTAGTCCTTTTTTGTATTATTATATTCGTTAACAATAACAATAATAATTGATTTCGCCGTATATAACTGTTTCCTAGCTATGATAATGACTGCGTTCAGTAGAAAAAGCAGCTTTACAACTGTTGTGAAATTATCAATATAATGGCGCATTTATTTTATAACTGTATATGTATTTTTCTATTGAAAATGATTTTCTTCGCCGATTGTTGTACCTACAATTAAAGAGAAAGAAAAGGGAAAGAGAAAAAAAAGCAATTTACAGTAAACATAACAAATTTTCGACGAGATAAGAATAAATAATGTGTGAATGAAATTAATTCATGCAACGCCGCCATCAAATCTTCCGTAGTCTCTTCTCACTGAATATTACATTTTCCGTCGACGTTTCCGGCGAGAACGCGACGTCGTCGTGACGACTAGATTAGAACTGGCGCGTAACTTCGACACGGCAACGTACCATGAATTTCATAATTCATGGAAATAAACGCACACACGTGACTAATAGCGTTACAATTAATAACCGGAGCATTTTGCTACGTGCTGCACGTAATTCGCGCCCGTTTGCTTTTCGAAGAACCTTTTGCATTCTCACATTTCACTCCCTTTATGTTCAATTAATTGTATTTATTCATAAGTTCAGTGCATTTAGTTAAAAATCGATATTAATTTACGATAATTAATATTTATATCTCAAATAATTGTAATTTTACAATTTTGAATTAAGTGCGCTACATTAAACAAACGCTTCCAGAATGTTGCTCTTACATTTACTAAATTTAATAATTAAGTAACATTTTATTTTGTTAAAAGTGATGATCACAAGCTGTCTTAAGATCTGAAGCAAAATAATTTTATTAAAATTCTAATTGATAGCGTTAGAAATATTCGTATATTTTTAAGTTATGCTTTGTATTATCGGGTGAGCATTAGCAATGGGTAAAGACGAGATTCATATTTTTTCAGGCCGAACCAGCGTTAATGTATGACAGTGTACAGGTGTTCGCGGTAGGATTACGTACCTTGGAGCAATCCCATGCTTTAAGGCCCGCCAATATTTCCTGCGAGCTCGAGCACCCCTGGGATGGCGGCTTGTCTCTTACCAACTATATCAACTCGGTAAGCTTACCCTCTTTTGCATTTCTCTACACCAATATACATGTATAATACGTAAATCACATATAATACCAACTTTGAACTTTTGGATTATAGGGTAGCATATACCTGGATTACTTGTATAAAACAAGTAACTGAATGAACATAATACAATGATTATCGTTAATTAGATTAGGTGACAAAACATGCGAAGTATACAATTTTGTATAAATTTAAATGTCATTGTATTTAGTATCAATGTTACTATTTATTTTCACATAAACTCACGTTTATTCGAATATTGTAGAAATTTATATTGTTTTTATGACATAGAGAGATCTTAGGTGCACCGTAAAACCGCGGTGTTCTCGCCGTAAATACACTCACGGGACATATTTTAATTTTTCATAACACCGTCCCCGTATACATTCTCCACAATGTCGTAGCATTGCCACCTGCCTCTGACTTTTCCCGAGAATAGACATTGTCGAAGAGGGGAAAATTCGCGTCGGGAAACTCCATCGTTGCTCTTTAACAGCATTGCTTGCTAGATTCACGTCGGGAGACAACCCCGAGGGGAAAGAAACATGCTGCAATGGCTTACCGTAAATTATAGCTGCTAAGATCTGGCTGGCGTCCAAAATAAACGATATCCGATATATATTATAGTAGCAAGCATTTCGCTCGATTCGTGCAAATATTTAACATGACGCGGAAGAGAACATCGGATATCATCATTTATGCACCAGACACAAGAAATCCGAATGAATCTCATTTAAAAAAATCTTTGTTTATCTTTCTACTATATATATATATATTACTGTTTTACAATCAAAACATTATAGAGATATATTTTTACAATTTCCAATGCGTTAACTTTTTACATGAAACATTCGAACTTTTATTACATTATTTCAGCTTATATTATTTTTTCGGATTGTTAATATTCTGTTGAGATGTTTCTAATAATAATAGTGCTCTTTAAAGGGAGCATCTAGCAGTGTAGGAGAGAACGCGTTTCAATAAATTTCAATCAACGTTTTGCGCGCGAGCGTATGTCGCTCGTACGAGACACTGCGCTACTAGCGTATAGCAGCGCGACGGATAAATTGTTTAATACCATGATGGACGATTCCAAAGCTGTCACAAGCAGGAGCCACAAATCCTTCCGTGATGTTGTACTTCCCCTTTTCAACCTGTACGACATTCTTCCCTTTCCCGTGTCCGACAAGGTACGATATCCAGCTGCAGTGTTTCAGGATTGATATCTACTAGAGACAGAAAGAAAATCCCGATACGTTTTTCGTTCTTTCATAAAACATATTATACACGCACGTTATAGAAATAAAAATTATATTTTATAATTATATAAGCTGTTTTTATATTTTTTATTATTTATTAAGTAAATTTCCTTAAGAGAAATTTATTTTATTTATTATTTTTTACATATATATTATACATAATATATTTCATAAGAGAAAAGAGAAAACAATGTCTCTCAATTCTCTTTTCTTCCCTTTCTAATGGATATTAATTGTGAAATACAACATTACGACTGAATACGTACATACACCAAACGTAGAACATTTCTAATTTCTTAACGTATTATTTCCTATATCTTGCGTGCAAAAGTTTCCTACCAGATGGATTTTTCACGTTTTCTTTCAAAAGCAAAGACCAAATTTTTGATTAGTATTGTATGTAACTGACTGAAAGAATTAGCTAGATATCAAAAATGATGTTATATGTGCACAAGAACATCTTTAAATTTTTTCGTTATTTGCTAGTTAAAAGAAAATGCCATTATAAAATAAATATTTTAGCATAACGATTCTCAATATGTCTCGAAGATAGTCACAAAAAGAGAAAGAGAAAAGAATTATCTTCAAATAATAATATAAAATCTTAGACCTTTTTAATTCCTGGAATTCAATCTAGTATCTATATGAAAAGAACCAAATCGTCGCAAGATTTTTTACAAATATTTAAACAAGCCTGAATTACAAGTTTTAACGGAAGAATGAAATCTGATACCACATAATTATGTTACGCATTTATTCTCCATCGTTGTTATTATTACAAAAAACACATTTTTCTCTGTGAAATGCTACTAACAGTAAATATTAAAACATTACGGAATAACAATATTAGCAGTAAAATGTTAATTAAAATATCACAAAACTATAAATATTATATAAATTATTACGTTTATTTGCCTCGCAAAACATTTGTCGGATACTTTTGAACGTTAGTTAAATAATCTCTTAAATAAACACATTTAGTAATAAATATCTAATAATTATATTCAGTATTAAACAGTGTTCGTTTTTATAATTATTTAGTAATTATTTTTTTAATGACATATCCTTATATCCAATATTAGTCAAAATTTCTTTGATCTTCATTTGATTTGAAAGAAAACGAGAAATGTCTATCTGAGATTTAACATGACGTATATTTCACACGATTTTTGTGTGTAGAAATATTTACAATAATTTTACAACTGATCTCAAGTACACAAACGTGCACCAATGGGAATCTCTTTTACACACGTTTGAACCAGTTTCCATCACGATTCGGTGACCCTTCGTTAAGCGGGAAGTTCGTGGTGCTATATATCTGAATTGGCGCATAGAGTTCAATTTTCCCGAATTGTACAGAGACTTTCGTAACCCGGCGCGTACGTGACTTTCACGTTGCTTGTTAGGAAATAAAAAGTTGCTACGGTAAATGCACCGACACGAGAGACCATTGGAGAATTTAAACACGGCTGAAGGAGGAAGAGGCATGAGAAAAGTGAAAGAAACAAAGATAGACATCGAAGAGAAAGAGAGGATAAGAGCGAAGACTAACGCTGCGCACTTTCGCAGTAAGAAACTTACAAGAGTAATAAAAATCGTACCAGTATCACCTCGTATATACCGGAGAAGAAAATGGTAACCGTTAGTGTCTGCATGTTTTTGTCAAGGAAATATCTTTTGTGAGAATTAGTTGAAGCGCTCACAAGAGATGGAAGGAGGAAACTCGCGCGTGCGACGAACCCGGGATACGGAACTAAACCAACCATCGTGCCACTTTAAGAGCAGGACAAACATCGTGTATACTACCTTGCTTGTCATCCCACAAACGAAATAACATCGCATACTTCGGATGCAGTAGACAATACGACCGTCCGCATTTACTTTGCAGCGTCTTCTTGTTTATGTGTGTGCATCCATAATTAGTTAAGTTTACCTTCTTTAGCTTCCCTTTAGCGACTAACTGTCTTCAACAAAGAAAGGATCTAAGGGTTAAAGCTCCATCGTCCATGATATCTCGTCCCTCCGATTTCTCTCCTCTCGTTCTTGGTCGAACGTACCGACTATCCACGTGCGATTATTAATTTAATAATGCCATAGTGAGATTCCAATATCAGTCGAAGAGCTATAAATAATCGACTCGGGGATATTTGCGCCGCCGCCGTCTCCTGCTGATGCTGGAATTCTGGCATAACATCCGGTCCGATGTGCCGACGCAGTTTAGATTATGACATCGAATATGTCGAAAGTGAATTAATGACGCCGCGCCCAGCATTCGAATACATATCCATCTTATATGGTACAGAGACCAATAAATATCATCTGGCTCGCGATATGCCTCGTACACGCGGTATACCATATAACAATCAGCTGATTACACATTTGCGCATAAATGCGATTGTTCGCGATATATTTGTACTTATACACCTGTAATATACAATAGCAGAATACAATACAAATACCGATAATTCTTATAAAAATATATCGTGAGAAATACGTTTAATCAAATTTTGAGAAATTGAAACACATCAGAAATGAAACTCTTTATTGTTCATATCATTTCTGCTTATCACACGACTTTAAATGTTGAAAAGTGGAACATGCTTGTCCTTCGACGCATCTACATATAATGTCACCCTTTTTTCTCCTCTTGATCGCAAAAGCGTCACACGACACCGTCGTGGAATTATTTGGCGGCCTTCCGAGAGTTTTTATTGCTGAATTAGCTATTTCGTATTGTCTGCTCTCGCGCCTTTCAAGGATCTTTGCTTCACTTGTGTGACTTTTGGCACACGTGTTATACTCTTGTTTATTTCGTCGGCATTATTCTACTTTTATACCCTGATTTAGTCCGGCGACAAGGGCAAACGTAAAATGGGCCATCGGATTAAGATCCGTCCGCTTGCCAAATTTCTCATACATAAGGTAAACGAATATTGCGCGCGACACTGGCCGGATTGTTAAGATGCCAAGCAGTGTGGTCTAAGTTTTCGTAAACTTTCAAAATTCCTTTTGCGTATTTTAGCGAGAAATTTATGATTTCATTCGAATACGATAATAATACTGAAAAATCATCGATATTCTTTTAATGATACATTCGAATCAATCTGAAATAGATCTTTTTTTTTTATTAAAGAAACTTATTTATTGCAATTTTTTCAATTTTTTGCATTATGTAATTTTTTATCCTCTCTTTAATCTTAAAATCTTTATTGGTATAAAGTCCATTTAAAATTGATCGAAGAGCATAGTTTTCTTATCCACACACACACACATTTGCGGTTGCTTAAAATTTAGTTTACATAATTTTCTTCTTTAAGCGATATAATTTAAAAATTATTGATATTTTGACATTTCAATTAAAAAAGTTAATTCGAATTTGCCAAGGAAATCATTAATGTTTTTTAAATCTCAACAAAATTGCCTTATATTTTTATATAACGAGTCCTTATTTCTTTTTCTATTAATTTCTTATTATTTTTCATATTCGCGGAATTTTTTAATAACCATCTTATTATTGTATATTTTGAGGTCTAGCAGCGCCAAAAATATATTTATAATATAATTTAAACAATAAAACTAAATTAAGACTATTTAAAAGTTGATAAATTCAGCCATTTATTGTGAGATCCGATAATCTCGGGTACACGGAACTCATCGACTCGCGTAAAGATACACGGTGCGGTCTCGCGCTTCGCGTTCACTTGGCGCGAGACACTACCGTGTCTCTTGATTTCATGTATATACTTGTTCTGTTGTTCAATTTCGTTTAATTAAATTTAATAAATCCAGTATTTATTTAACTTAACGCCAATGCTTTACGCTCGATTTTACACACAGCTTGTTTTTGAAAAATTACTTATTCTTTGTGATTTATGTATACATGATTTATTTTGTAAAAATTTATTGTGATTTATTTTTTACAATAATAATAGTCACATTTGTAGAAATTTTAAATATGTGATTCTTTTATCTCAAATATAAAATAAAGACAATTTAATATGACATGACGGCAGCGTACCTCTTTATATTTATAACAAGCAAATTGGATGTATGTTACACAAAGGATAAGTTATCTCAGTGAAAATTTCATAGTAAAGCATTACATAAAGTTTAAGAAGCAAAAGTTCTAAACAGATTCAACGTAAAAACAAAGTAAAAAATTGAGAAAAACAAATTTTTAGTTTAAAATTTAATTAAGATACTTTCTTTGTTGAAAAAGAAAAAGTAAATTTATTAGAATTTATCAAAAAATTTATTAAAATTTATTAAAATTAAGATTAATATTGAAATAAAATATTATTTTATATTGAAATATAAAAACTTATTATAATATAACGTTAAAAAATACAGAGGATTATCATTTCAACATTTTCTTTCAAAATCTGCAATTTTTCGAAAGTATAAATTATATTGAAAGTATAAATCATACTACGAAAATTGTGTTGAATTATAAGAGCATATTTCGTGGTACTCGTAATTCGCGCTGCTTTATCTTCACTTTGCTAATACGATCGAATCGATACAGAAAATGAACAGGAACATATCCGCGCGATACGCTTGCGGCAGAAGTATCATACGGACCGCTGTTTGCACGAGTTACCTAATATAAATAAATATTCGCTTTATGGCGAAAATGGGATCGCGATCGTTGCTCGATAAATCAGCGTAAATTTTGCAATATCCCGCAACCACCCTGTTGTTTATCTGCGAACGTGCCAATGCACGCTGTTCTCTCAACAGAGAATTATATTATGTATGCTATATTCACTATTTATAGTAAATAAAGCTTTTATAATAAATGATGAAACACATGATAAAATGGAAAATGTCAGAGTGATTATGCGAAAATTTTTAATTATCTAATAAAGAAGATAATAAATAAATATATGTGTGGGTAAAAAAACATTGAATTTAAAATAATATATAAATAATATAGTCATGTAGTATTTTACATTTTAAATTTGGTATTAAATGTAGTTTTAAATACTAGATATTAAGTACTATAAAAACTTTTAAAAATTTTTGTATCTTTTAAGACAAATTTATGTGAAAATTTTTATACAGTTATCTACTTTTATAAAGTATATTGTATTTTCAATTTTCTCATAAAATCTCTGCAATGGTGTCACAATACGTAACTAACTACCACCATTTTCTACAACTAATTAATGCAGCGTACGATGAAAACGAAATTCTCCGCGCTCGTAACGTTCGTACCTTTACGATCCAGTGGACAGAAAATTCGTTCATGGCGGCAGAACCGGTCTGACGCGCGTTACAATTGCATGTTGGTTGGCCTTTTATTATCTTTCTCCATATATGTATATTGCTCGCATCTCCGCAACTACGATTTTACCTTGGAATTGCCTTCACAGCTCACCACCATTACAATAGTATTTTTACGTTCGCAAAAAATTGCTTGTACCGTGTATTCTTCTATTTACGCAAAAATTTGCTTTTTACCTTATTTTGTTATATCAAATTCCAAAATATTAAACTATTTTCGTATTATATTTAGTATTAGTTATATTTTTATATTGTCATTAAATTATATATTTATGTTGTAATTATATATAACAGAGATACTTTCATACATCTATTCCCTTAATCATGGACTTGCAATTTGATGTTCTTTTTTAGATATCTTGCTTTGTGACAGTACAACTAATGTATCTATTGAATAGTATATTTAAACACATGGTTTTATCGTGTATAGGTAATTAGGAACGAGCTCGAAATATGTTTGTGAAAGTAACAAATCCGTCGTACAGATCTATCATCCCCTTGAGCCAGTTTCATCGTTATCTTGGCTATATCTTCGCCAATTCTCTAGTCAAAACAATGTGAATCATTTAAAATTTATATTTAATTAAATTTTTATTAAGTATGAAACTTATAATTAAAATATACTTTATATTAATGTTAATTATTATCACAATTTTAGCAAGATATTTATTATTTGAAAAATATTATAACAAATTGTTAAACTTGATTAAACAAATTGTTTTTTTTACAAAGGTGAAGAAAGTCATTTTTAAAAGGACCGATTATCGATTATGGGAGAAAAAATACGTAATTGTGAAAAACGAGAATCAATCTATAAGCTTTCAGCTTCATATAAAAATATTTGCTGTTTAACCAGCATATAGAAAAGCTTTCCTTTTGAAAACATCGACGTTCTCTTACATATTATTTTTTCATAATATTTTCCATTTATCTGCAATCAGATATCATATCTGATTTTTAGCTTATCAGTTTTTTAAATTGGGTTAGTTTTTAATCTGAGCAAAGAGAAAACACATATATATATATATGGTATATTTCGCATATGATGTGAAAATTTATATAAAAAGATTTATTTAGAAGATAAAAACTATTTTTTTTTTCATGTGAATAGATATTGCCATTAAAGTTTTAAAAATTGTTTTTTGTTATGACTAAATTTCTAGTTAATGCAAACATGACGGCAATGCCATTATCGAGTAAATGGAATTTACTGCGCGCACAATTGATTCCTACTATTATTATACCATCGTCGAATTACCAAGCAATTGACGAGTAATTTTCGATAATAGCAATGACCATGTTCGTTTTGTCTGTCTCCTAATATTCGATATTTCTCTATACGTACACTTGTTTAACCACACGGAGTTCACAATTTAATGAAAACAAAATGCGAAATATGCATAGAACATCCGATGTGAGAGAAGCGTATATTATTGCGATTATCGATTTCAGTATAGGTATGTTAAAATGAGGTCGTTCTTTTGTTATATCTCGGAGAACACGAGATATAGGGGAAAAAACGATCTTATTTTAACATATCAACTTCCTCCATCTTCACCAAAACATTCCCGAGCTTGTGCAATGTTTTGGATGATCGCTTACCGAAATTGCCCTCCGTTATGCTTCGCTGTTACATATTGCAATCTCACCCTCCTGTTGTCTTCTCTTTTTCTTTTTTTATTTGCTCCTATTGATACTTGTCTCCTTTCTCTTCATGATACTTCTAGTTTCCAATTTTATCCGCTCAGAAATTTCAGTCTACATACGTCACTCGCAAATAATTGGATATATCAATTCTAAAAAAAAATAAGAAATTTTTATTTATTGATAGAAAAAAATGTAAGTTTTTCATAAATAATAAAAGTTTATCGAATTGTTTGGATATAAAATATAGTTTCAGAGTTACACTCAGGTCAGTGTTAAGATTCTCGCAAATATTTGATATACAGTGATTGCCAAAAGTTTTCAACATATAATTTTATAAAAGACAAAATTCTAGCTCAATAATTGCTGATGCAAACTAGAGGTAGTAGAAAGGTCAATGTATGAGCTTGATATAATTTTAGAATAATTTTTGACAATTTATTTCTTAGTTTAAATTAACAAAATGCTTGTTGTGATCAAGCAGTTGCCACACTACCTATATTAATTTGTAAATTAATGTTATTAATAAATTTCGTTTTTTGCTATGCAAATTAAATAATTAAACAGTCTAAATCGAGCTAAATGGATTTAATAATTGTAATTATTGATCATGAATTTACAATATAGAAATTAATACAAAAAAACTAACTAACAAAAATGTCGATAACACCAGTGTAAATTAATGGTTTTTGCATTCATCAAAGTGTCAACGTTTCACGAGACAAGGATCCGCGTTGACGGTTCAATTACTTGCCCGTAGAAGCAGTGATCTTTCTTAAGTGATTAGAATATCCATTCTTCGCGCCATTGCCCTAAGCCGGTCTGTGACGGCTCTTAAATCCTCTAGGATTTAGATAGCGCTCGCTCGGACGCATCGTAACGTGCCGGATTTGCTGGGACGCGGATATCGTCGGGTCAAATTGCTCTCATTCTACTTGCTCGTGCGTAATAGGCGGTATAACGCGATTAATATCGCTCATAAAAGCGCTTGTCGAGCGGTCTGAAGAGATTACACACGCTGTAACGCGCTCGACTACTTAGTCTTTGTATGTTGGACGCACTCGGCGCGAGACCATACATTATTTAATCGTTATGTACTAAGCTTATTTCACGGAGTGTCATTCACAGATATTAACTTCTGAAAGATTAAAAAGACGTAGTATCCAGTGGAATAACGTAGTAGCGAAACAATACATCTTCGCGTTAACGATTTACACGGATTTTCTAGTGACCGTCGTCGTTCTACCACGCTAAGAACGTCATAAATGTGATTAACGTGAGCGCGAACATTATTTTACGTGTTTGCGTCGAGGGCAGGATTTATTCCTTTCTTCCACATAATGCGAAATAATTTCCCTCGAGACACACAGCGATACTTTATCGTAAAAAATTATGATTAATAACATAAATTGCTCATGGAAACGTGTAAGTACAGATATTCCAAATACTTAGATTGCAGTTTATTCATACGATTCAAATAATTAAAAATAAGAACATTTTGTACTCCCTGAGTCTTTTTTTAATTAATATAGAATATAATCAATTTATGCTATTAATGCTTTGCATATACGAGCTAGACTTCTACACGTTAAGAATGATGTTTGTACACTCATATTTATGACTTTTGCACTCGCTTTGCAATGCTAATGACAGCCGGCTGGTATTTTAGTTAGACAACATTTGGAGATGCGCCAGGGTTTTCCCATTGCATGGTCACTTGCTGTTATTAACAATACCCAGCGCGTACAATAGTCGATATTCAATTCCAGGACGACTCGCGCGTACACGAACGACACCGCCGTCAAATCCTGCCGGCGTATCAGATTCTGCAGCGGATGTAGCACGCGCAAAACGATAAAATTGCCTTTTTGCGTGACATTCCTTAATAGATTTTTTTTCTGTTGACTCTGCGACATCCGCTAACGCCGTTGCTGTACTTTACGACACTCCCGACAGTTGAAACGAGTTTTTATAACGTATATGTATGATCCAATACGTTAGCCTTTGAAAAACATTGATATATATTGGCGGTTATCGAAAAGAAAAGATGTGGCATAATCAAGATCGTGAGTTTAATAAATAAAAATGTGTATATTACATAAAAAATATGTGTAAATTATTTTTATTTTAATATAATTTATTCTAACTTTAATCCGATTTTATTCTTTCAAGTAATGAGCAAATACTCACTTCTTTGTTTTACTCATAAGAGCGTACGTGATGTGTATAATTATATTTTATTATTAAAAACTATATTTAACCCTCTGTCGAAAAGATGAAATTTTCTTTCGTAAGCTGAGTCTTTGAATTATAGTAAAGATTTTTGTATTAATCCGCACAAAAATCTGGAAAAAAAATTGCTCGCATAACTAAATAATGACAGTCTTATTGATCTGAGCTGGGTCTATGTAATTAAATAATATTTCAGTGCAAATTTATATACATATCCTATTCTGTAATTTGTATGTCAAAATCGTTTTTATAATAGTTGAAAAGTAATCATATATATCGAACTATGGTAGTAATAACAAAAATTCTTACATGTATCATACTTGTTATTATAATGAAACATAATTATATACGACGCTCTCTTGCAAGAACCCAATTTAAAGAAGTGAACATTTGCTCATTATATTAAAGAATAAAATTAAATTAAAGTTAAAATGAATTATATTAAAATAAAAATTTGCACACATCTCTCTGCGACGGAAATTATATATACATTCTCTTATTAAAATTAAGTTCTGATTGTGTCACATCTCTTTTAATTGTCTTACTAATCAATATTAATAACACGCTATTTTAATTTTACTACGATGTACTTTAAAAAATTACGATCAATAACTGCAAATTTATGTTTTCTATATAAGCAACGTTATTAATCACTAGATGCGTGCGTGAGAATTCGAAAATCAGTCTCAAAAACATTCCTAGCTTATACAAATGTTCTCTCGAGTGATGTTATCGAGGATTCGTTCCTCCGAATGTAATGGTCGTACCTTGGCAGCGAGAAATGTCCCAGGGCGAAGCTCAGAATTGCCGCGCAGTATAACCGAGTTAGTTTCTGCTCCCTAATAGGGCATTTCAGCATTCTGCTAAGTCCTTACCAGAACGGCATTATGCTTCCAGCCGAGTGGCTTAATTGAACCGAACGAGAAATAATTGCCATAGCAAAGCTCGCGCACGAGATATGGTGTCGCGCGAATGGGAAATGCCTCCGACCGAGTCGTTTCCATTAGCAATAATCTTCCAAATCCTGCGAAGATACGGACATTAAATTATCACAAACGAAAGAGGACGCATTTGAAGGATTTTGAAACTACCTTGAATGATTAAAGTTAAAAAATTTCTGATATAGATAATGTCATAAGAATGATATGAATATTAGCATCGTTTTTTATTGTCCAGCACGATTAAAGCAACTACTCGTATTTAACAATGATAATTTCGCGATGTATTATCTACGAGCCATTACAGTATCGACATCCTGCCAATCAACGTCCTGTCTAGACGTTAATTATACTGCCAATGGAATTGACACTGCGGTAATTTCTCACTGGAGATCACGTTTACGAGACTGACATTCGCCAATAACACAGTTTCCTCGCGCAAACATCGTCATTCAAGTGGCATAATTAAGGGTGTAATTAGGGTATTTACTTTGGAAGCGAGCGAGCATGAAGAATTGTATAATAAAACGCGTAGCAGCAAACGAACTTCCTTGTTTTTTATCACAACCGGGAACAACGAGACATTGCCTTGGAAGAGGAGGAGTCGCTATGGGAAGGAAAGCGCTTGATTAATTGTGGGAGCACGAGAAGACTGAAAGCACGAAGACAAGATTACACCGTGGCGAGGACCCGCTGACTTTTACCCTAATTAAACGTTCGCAGATAAGCCGCGCTCCTGCAGTTTATATATACGCTTAACACCAACGTGAGACCATCGTCCATTGCATGAAGAGCGAAAACGTGTTCCGGCAGATGTATTTGAGAAGAATATGGAAGGACGTTGTTAAATAATTTATTGCATGATTTAAAAGCTCGTTTTACTGAACATAGCTATTAACTTTTCGACTAGACTCCCTATATTACAGGTAAGGCAAATCGATGCCTAATATCGCGTGACTAACGTCTAAACTATAATGACGTTCCACGTACGCATCTATATAGTTGCCTTACAACCTGTTGAATACGGAATTGCTTGCGTCAAAATTTATGACATGGTAGAACTGCGTGATAAATTACCTAACCCACTTTGGAGACTATGAAGTAGTCAATGCTTCAAGTTCAACCTTTTGGTTGATTAAATGTGTTGACCTTAATTAAATTACACCGAATACTATGAAAATTGTATGTGGAGTTTCCGTAATATCGCAATGTGATATCAATTTCAGCCGCGCACCATCTCCGTTTTTGCGCCGTTGAAAAATATCAGCGACATACGCAGCGCACCGCAAACTTACTTCTTTCTCTAAAAAAGTGTGATTAAGGATGCCGCGGTAATTAGGTGTTCACGTTCGGACGGTTTACCGCTTAATTCAGCCGCGGTCTTTCGTACGACCGTAATGCTTTTTAAAGGTCGTTTACGGCCTTCCTGCGTCCCGACGGCTATTCCCGTCAGGAACACTGGAAGTTGTCCTCCGTTGTTTCACGACTTGGTCCAAGTTCGTAGCTTTAACTGGGGCAGAGACGGGTCCATTAATTTACGGCCGTACTTTGTTATCCCTAGTTCCATTTTCAATTCCGTAAGAACCGCCGTGCGCTCGCTGGAATAAGCTGACACCGAACGACATTTTAATTAATCCATCCTCGTTTGCGGAAAAAGAACGTAAAATTTGTAAACGAAGATCTTGTATTAGTAAAAGCAGTGCAGATTTAATTTTAAAAAATGCTGATACTTGCATTTAGCTGCTAATAAACTTATATATTATTTGCACATTGAACAAAAGACAACATACATGTGTATGGAATAGTTATTGGACAGGAATTGAATGTTGTAAATATAGAAAAACCTATAACAGAACTAAAGCCTGCATGTGCATCAATATTTCACTGTTCGCAAAACCAATATATGCAATAGAATTTATTTATTGTGTTGGAGCTTTTTCTCTTAGATTGATATTTATGTGTGCGACTAAATACTGATACCGTTAAAAATAACTCCATTTTGATTGTTTGTATGGTTTCCATTCCCATATGTTGTCAATATGTAAAAACATATTTCAAATAATCTCCGTTATTATTACCAATATACAACTATGATATAGAAAGAGCTGTTAGATTTTTAGTTCTGTTTGTAAATGATATAGAGCAAGTTTTGACTTGTTAATTATACGTAACAAAGAATTTAGCTCTAGGGATGAAACAGTCAACTTTCCATTTATGTTCGTTTTTGTAAGCATTCAATTTTATACAGCCAAGCTCGATTGATTCCTACCTTGTCTGCGAAACGATTCTATCGTGTCTGCTCATCGATCTTATTTAATTTTCAAATGGATCTGCCGAGAATCTTAAATCGCTCAAGGAGATTGAAAGTAATCCTTACAAGATCAACGCGCGTTTGTAACTCTCTCGAACTGCTTCATTCTAGGTCTATTTGAATGATTCAAATTCGAGAAACCAAGTATTTTAAAGTGTCGAGAGAGATTCTCGTCGCAGGGAATTATTTTCGGGTGCAATGTACTATTTGGTGTCACAAACGATAGCTTCCTAAATTAACATAAATCTTTGTTATCGAAATTTCGCCTTTATTCGATTGCACTCGATATAACGGCACCGAGAATTATTCAATAAATTGCGAATTTTCCGGGGTATGCAATGCATAATCGTATATCCGGGACATTATGGCCATATCGAAATTCGACCATTGAATATACGAAAATCATACGCCGTGTATATATCGAATAATTTGTTCCAAATGTTCCGTCACACGGAATTTGATCGTTGAATATTTTTTAAAATACTGAAAACGAGAATCCGTAATTGGCTCACAATCAGTTTCCAATAGTGTTCATTAACTGGATAACAGTTAAATTGAATTTTATATCGATATATAAATATGTACAATATATAAATACAATATTGAATTTATTAAATGATATGTGTATTTAATAATTTTAGTAACTATTAAACATATTGTACATGTCACTTAATAGATTCAAATTAGAATATAAATTATTAAGGAAAACAGTTATATACCAGTCTCTATCGAAGTGATATAATTTACATCTTATTAATCAAAATTTGTAATGTTGAATATTTGTTTCAAATAAATAATAAAAAAATAATAGAACATTATTAACGTGAAACATATAACGCAAGTTATTTTCAATTTTGTACATTTCTTGAATGTTCCTGATTTTGCAAGAGTACGCGTATCTTACAATTAGCGAAGCTCTTCATCCAATAATTTTTTTGCAACTGTAAATATGCATTTCATTTTTTCTGCAAAACGAAGTTTGGCAAGAGAGGGAAAAAGAGAAAAAGAGAGCTATCTCGGTACGTACACGATTGAAATATAAGTGTCTAAATTTAGCGATACGATTTTCCTTGCTCCATGCCGGAGAAATTTCAACTTTTCTTACTAGATGAATACTTGCTTACCTGCTACTTTCTGTATATCTTCGTGCAATCTTCATCTCTTTTTTCGAGATAAATATTCCCTTTCATTTTACGTACGAATAAGATAAACAAATAACATCATGCACAAGGCATTAAAGTCTTATTTATTAATTACGAATGTTCCACCTCGTATAATATTATCGCGTACGTTGATATTTCGTTCTTTCGACCTTCGGGCAGAAAGAAAAAAAAATCCCTCCGCGCGAAAGAAAAATAAACGACTTTCTACAGGGTCGTGACTTTTTTACAGCACCGACGAGAAAGCTCAACCTGTCGCCGTGACATCGAGGAAAAGTGTTAAATCACACACACACACACACACACACACACACACACATATATATATTTATACATACGTACATACATATATATAGAGAGAAAGAGGGAGAGAGAGAGAGAATGTTTACTAACTGCTGGTCCAGCCAAGTTCGCTGTTCTTTTCTATACTGTTATTTCTTTTTCTTGCTACTTCTTATTCTCGTCGCGATTTACGAGAGTAAGCTTTCTCTCCAAACTTTATTTTTGGGAACGAGAGAATTTAATCCATTTTTATTACAAAAGTAAATGCATTAATCAAAGTTAAGTACAGTATCGACAATTACAGTTACACACATAGGTGAATACGTAAAGCGACGGTTACGTATTACGTAACCACGGTTACTGATTGCTTCGAAAATGTACCGCACAGCATTCCATTGGTTCGACAATAACTTCATTGTAGTAACAAAGTTCAGCCGCGAATAATTTACTAATGGGATTGTTTCGACCATTCGTGCGAATCTATTGTTCAATGAATCGCAACATTATAAGGGAATTCGTATACCGGGACATAGAATAATTAATTACACTTACGAGCTTGTTTCTTTAATTAAATGTCAATCACACGACTTGCACGTATCTTAAAAGGAAACGAAGGATGTCTTGGTATAATTTATTACTATCGTCCGAAGAGAATTTCTAAGGTATATTAAAATTATTTTTCCTGACGTTCTGATTTCACTGAAATTAAGCGTTTCCGCTTTTGCTGCTTGATATGAGATCTGTTTGCTGGTTGTACCATCACGTGTTCTATATATGAGACTAAAATGTGCCACGAGATTTGTGACGGTGCAACTCGGTTTTCTTCGCTTTTAAGACGACTTCTCATATTCCGCTCGCGTGGCCAGGATATATGCGGTACGACACGAGACTCGCGAAGAGCATACAATGATAAAAGTCGTAGTCCTCGCGCCACGTCCGTCCATGAAAGGAGATTTTCTCGCGGACGAAAGGAGTGTCTCCCGTAATGACAATTTACAATTATCCCGATGCTCCGACGAGCAACCGTCGTTACCGTTGCCCCGCGACATTTTCTCGCTGCGAAAGTGAGACACTTTCGCATTGGTGTCACGCTCGACAATCCGTGGTAACTTCCGCTTTGGCTTTAATTAGACTCGCCGCAAGAGTGACTGCCGAATAGCGACTGCAGGAGATACCGGGCTAAATTTACCGATCGTTCATTCTGGCTGTCCTTGCGGCCCACCTGAATTTTGATAGGCGTATAATAAAGGGAATTAAAGCTGTTAGACTACGAGGATTTTGTGACACGCCACTTTATTAAAATAGCAAGGAGTTATGCGAACAGATGAAAGTCTAGCCATCTTCAAAAAATTACATTTGTTATTTAATATTTAATAAATATCAGTCAGAAGATGATAAACTAAATAAGTACAAAAATTAATTAAACTATTATAAAAATCTAAAACATACTTAATTTGTAAATCGGCTTTATATATTTATTTTTATTATATCATGTGTATAATCATACGAATTTTATAATAGTTTTTTATTTTTAAGTTGTCCAAGGTTTTAAAGTTTCTCTCAACAAGTTGCAATATTTTATTAGCAAGAGAATGAAAATCTTCCATTCTTTCTTTCAGATTTGTTTCCTAACAATAGTAACAATATTTGATTAGCAAAGAGAATTAAAATTTCAATTCAGTTAGAAAAAACAGCTTTGTAATGCTACAAGGCATGTATAAATTTAACAATTTTGAAGTTAGCAACAGTCAAGTCTTTGTATTTATCTGAAACAATTTGTAATTCTCGATAATAAAATATGAAGATGTAACATATAATATAGAGAGAAATACAATGACATTGTTTATTAAATCTATGTTATTAATTTATTATGAAGTATGTTTAAATGCGCGTGAAGCGGTATTTAGTAGTCGCGGTTTGCGAACTGTCATAACATTTTACATTTACATTCATTTATGCAATAGCATAATTTACATGTTATGAATATTTTATGAGGGCACCAGTGTAATATATTTAAAACATGCGATGTCGCTAATTTAGTACAATGTCGCTTTTCATACGTTAATTTCACACTTTATGGTTCCGCGCTGACGAAAAATCTGGTGGACAGTCAACTCGGCTGCACTCGTGGAAAATATAAAACTAATGCAAAAGAATGTGGCCAAGATAAATGTGGTGCGACTGTATATACTTCAGTGTGTTGGAGTATTAATTATGCCTCGCGTAACTTTTAAGTTAACCTAGGAGCACGATTTAGAAGAACATTAATGGTTTTGTTTTAAAAGGAAGACGAATGTTATGCTATAATATTTCTTACTATTTTGTTATAAAAGAGAACGTGGGAACATTGAGGCAATAGAAATGAGAAATCATCAATTTTCTCTTAGCAAAAGTTTCTGCTCAATGGGATAATTAAACTTTAAACTTGCGTTTGCTCTGCTCCACATCATTTTCCATTTCTACGTATTCCATTCTTGCATTAATTCACAGAAATGAAATGCCATCAAAAAATTTTTAGCTCTCTTCAACTCTCGTGTTTCCATATTTGTAAATATTATTTATTCAAGCACCATGTTTTTTTATCATATTTCAGTATTATCAAGAATTCAACATTACCAAGAAGTGTTATGAAGATTTAAATGTATTTTTGTTTTATTTTGCGGCGATTTTATTCGCAAATCGGGAAAGGCGAATCGACGATTAGATGGGACGATTTTACTGCCGCGAGAATAAGCTGAAATGCATTTCTTTTATCCGGTATTATTTGTTTTTCGAATTTCGTTGCCAGATGCATCCTGCCGTGAATAGTACATAATCCCAAGAACATCAATAAAATTTCTGTACAATTTTTAATATTTGAAAATCTAATAATACAAACTGTATTAATGATGAAAAATTGGATAATAAAAAAGTAATATTTGCAACGTTATTAAACCGTATGCGTATATTTCTTTACGCAGTTATTTTCCATTTTTTCTTTTTACAATCGAGCTCTTACATTTTAATTCTTTGCGGTTCACAGCAAACATATGGGTTATATCGAACGTATAGGAAAATAAAAGTATAAAAGGATGTTTCACCAGATTTAAGTGCATTGCTATAAAAAAATTGTAACTTCCTCGGTTTTGTAACAAAAAAATGTTATTCCACAGAAAGGTATGACAAAAAGATTTTAAAATATTATATATATAATAAATATTTGACTTTTAAAGTACAGATTTTTAGTGAATGTTATAGAAGTCGTTCATATAGAAACAATATAAATCATCGTTTAATATACGAAATCATATACCACAGTGTGGGTCGAATGTTTCGACGTAAACAATGAGCAAAAAAATCGGATTCTGGATATTCTTAGAGCAAATAATTCTAGAAACATTTTGAGAGCAAAATGATCCCGGCAATTGATTGCTTTAATGTACTTTACTCTTGTACGCGAGCCAGCACAGCCACACTTTGGGTCGAATTTTTCGACATAAACGGTGAGCAAAAAAATCGGATTCTGGATATTCTTAGAGCAAATAATTCTAGAAACATTTCGAGACCAAAATGATCCCGACAATTGATTGCTTTAATGTACTTTACTCTTGTACGCGAGCCAGCACAGCCATACTTTGGGTCGAATTTTTCGACATAAACGGTGAATAAAAAAATCGAGAATAGAGCAAAAAATTAGCAAAAAAATAGCCCTTCAAGAATATGCACTTGATTTTTCATTTGCTGCTATTTTCCTTTGTGGCTGTGCTAACTTTAGTCTTAATCTAGCACAGCCATGAGTTTTAACAAATCGGCTGGAGCAAAAAAATCGGGAATAGAGCAAAAAAGTAGCAAAAAAATAGCATAATATGTGTTATTGGTCGCGTTTGATTGTGCTGAAGTGGCTGTGCTAGCTTAATAGACATTTTAAAGACGCCTCCAGACTATATGGCCAATATATACGCCAACTTTGCACATATCGCTAAATATTGGCATTTAATATGTATAATTGTGTATGACGTGTATGTATGATATTTCTTGCTAATGTTGCCGAACGTTGGCCATATTGTCTGGAGGCCCCTTAAGCTTTATCGAAATAAAAGGGGAGGAGAAAGAAAAAGAAATATAATTAAATATAAATAAATATAATTAAAAATATTTTGAAATAATATCGTCAATTGTAAAAGAGATTCGCCCGCTTATCTTTTTCTTCTAGAAGTTCGTACATTTCATGATTTTTTTCAAAACTGTACGTATCCATCTGTTTCGTAGCTAGGTATTTTTCGCCAATGTTCTATCACTTTCTTACTTAGGTCACTTTATTACTTAGGTAATCGTTGATGGTCCCGCAAATTTCATGGCATTTTACCGAAAGCCAGCGAATATGACCTACCGCTCTCGTCTGAATAGCGTATGAGTGGCGTAAAATCCTCAAGAAAGGAGCTTTAACAGCTTTACGAGATTCGCGCCCCCGTAAACGGTAACGACTTTCTAAGTGCGAAAATTTTTAAGGCAACTAGGAAAATTTCTGAGCCGGTAATACGGCCACTAGCCGTTAGCCAAACTACTGCAGGACGAGTTTTGTCTTTGCGCTGATGCTCGCCGAAATTGAGAGATTTATGCCGGCGATGCGCATCCATCTTGCATCGCATTTTAATGCAGTTTATATGGAGCATGTAGAAAATCTTCTCGTCTAGGCTAACTTTCTATTATCCCTTCGGTACCAAGAAAACAACGCACTTGGATACTCAACTAATTCGGTTATTTAAACTTTTATAAAATAGTACTGTAAAAAAGTTCTGTTTTTAATTGAAATGCTAAATATTAAGATATAAAAAAATGTACGTATTTTTATTATTAAATCAAATTTTGCAATAAAGCTCACGAGAACTGATGAACGTGTAGAGAATGTATTATTTGAAATTAAATACAGACGTTGCGATCCCCGATTTAGGTCTTCTTTAGCATAATATTGAAAGTTAATCAAATTGCACAATTTTGCTTTACAGTAAACTATATATAAAATTAATTAAAACTTACATTAATTAAAGCAATTATAGTCAAGTAAAATAATAAAAAATTTGTATCAGTAATATATAGTAACGACAAGAAGACAAAGCAGAGCGCAAATAAGAACAACAATTAAATGTGTGTAATTCAAGATGTTTTGAGCTTGTGAGAGATTATCGAACGGTTCATACAATAAATTAATAAATAAAGTAGATAAACACAGCAATATCAAAACTTTATAGAAAAGTCATAATATAAAAGATCCATATCATTTTGTAAATTTAATTCTTTTTGTAAATTTATTAATGAAAAGTTATAAGCCACACTACATTCTCAGCTTTCTCTTCTCCTCTCCTCTTTCTATATCACATATACAATGTATAGAAAGTGAATCCCCAAGAGAAGCAACTCAGTATCAGATTGCTTCCTGTTCTGATGAAGTGAACTACATGTTCACGAAACTTTAGCATTTAACGATGTATCAAGACACGAAAATAACACGTAAATCGCGCAGCTTAAAAGTTAAACAATGGAAAAGCATTGAAAAAGTTTTGGAACAAGAAAGCTAGGTACGTCATATTCAAAGTGGCGCAGAAGGGTTATAATACTCGTAGTACAACGTAGCCAAAAGTCTTATCTCAGGTATTTTACGATCATAGGTATCGGAATAAAGTAATTCTTGTTTCTAACTTATTTAAAAAAAATGCCCCTATATTGCTATATTTAAACTTTAAAAATTACGTACTGATTTAAATCGAATTTCATTTGTCAACTGAAATAAATAGGACTGAATAAATGGGATTGAAGAAATAACTGGAATACTGTCATTGGAGTATCAGGAGACGTGGTAGTGTCTCCGGCCGTGTTCAAAAACTGAAATATATATTGTACGTGTGCTCTACAAAATGCTTGTTCTTTCAAATTCAATCTGCTGTACCGTCACGCTGAATCGAGCGCGGAATAAGGCTGACGAACTCATGCATGTAACATATGTAAGAGTGCACTCTCACGAACGCGAATCCGCAATGGTTTTTGTTGCAGGTCGAGATGAAAGGAATCTCCGGACCTATTGAATTTAAAGAAGGCCGTAGAATTCAGTTTAAATTGGATCTGCTGAAACTGAAACAACACTCACTCGTTAAGGTACGTCGTGTAAGCAAAACAGGAAGCGTGTTAGGAGGGCAACGCGAATATCAAATGTGTATGTAATAAAATTATATGTAAAACTAGGTTGGCGAGTGGCGTCCCGGCGCCGGTGTCAACGTTACAGACACCGCGGCCTTTTTCGAGCCTAGCATCGGGAACGTAACTCTGATTGTAATCACTATACTGGTGAGTTTCTATCGACATCAAATCTGCATTTTGTTGCGCAATAATTTCGTTCTTCCTTGCATATCTTTATATAAATCTACGTGCAACTTTATTGCAAAATTATGCGACATTTGGACGCAGCTTAAAGGAATGTATTCAAATATATTCATAATAATTTCTGCTTTCTAAAAAAAAAAAAAAAGAAGGGAAGATACACGCAAAGCGAGATAGATTGCCGCATAATGCCGACTGTTTTATTGTTGCAACTCCGACACCGCCGTACCACCCATTTTGGAAGAACGAGTCGAACGAGAAACGCGCGATAGCCGTTGAAAGTTCCTCGATATGGTCGGCGCCAACGTGTCTCGTCATAAATCCGCGTTACGCCGCGGCGGTCTCAAAGCGCTTTTCGTTATTCTTGCATGAATTCCGGTTCGCTCGTCGTCGGACGCAGGAGACGCCGTACGTGATGATGCACCACGGAAAGAACTACACCGGGAACTCGCGATTTTACGGTTTTTGCATGGACCTCTTGGCGGTGGTGGCGAGGGAGGTAGGCTTCTCGTACCGCTTGGAGCTGGTACCGGACAGGAAGTACGGCGCACGAGATCCGGAGACCGGCGAATGGAACGGCATCGTACGAGAGCTCATGCGACATGTATGATTTGGTTTGTTTGTTTCATTTCTCACATCTCCCTGTAATACATGATCCCATCCTGAACACTCGCTTACGTATATCGCTTGAATCTCTGGAGAAATCTCTCGTCGAATTATTTACTTCGAATAACTAAGGCAAGTTTAACCTAAAATCATGTACCACGGATTAGAACAAATCCCATAGTAATTGTTGTATCGAGAATTGCGATTACATTATTCGCTAATGTATTTTGGCTAACTAATACGAGGTTGTACTACTGTGAATGTTTCCTTCCTACTAATTTAATGCTCCATTAACGTTTTGATAGTTCAGTATGTAATCGCATTAATGGTAGAAATGTAAACAGTATTAGCGTGTTGTATATAAAATTGTTTAATTTGTACAAATATAAACGTAAGTAATAAAATTATCCTATCCTGTTGTAATCCTGTAATTTTTTAATTTAATTTTATTATATAATTTGATTTGTGCATTTAGTTGCAACAATTCTGTGCTCGATTATATTCTAATAACTCATTACGATTAATTATTTTGATATTTACTATATTGTAGAAACAGGCTGTCTTTGTAAAGATAAATCGTAATGATGTATATGTCATAATATACACGGTACGACGTTAACAATTTGCAAATGTCAGTCGCCATGAAATAAGATCGTAAATCGGTTAACGATCATAGCAAACCATTTATTGATCGTACTGTTTCATGCAAACATCACATTGTAGGATCATGGGATTCACCAACAGTGTCAATTACATGTTTCAATTAGCACAATTACACCAAGCCTACGCTGTAAAAAATAAAATGGTAATTTTAACTCAAAGTCGTTGAGTGGATTTTCTGAGACATGCAAAAATGTTAAAATTAACATTTAATTGTGTTAATTTTAATATTTTTGCATATCTCAGAAAATCCACTCAACGTCTTTGAAATAAAATTAACATTTTATTTTTTACAATGTATGTACCATATAATATACATACATGTAACTTTATATGAAATTTTTAATTGAAAATAATTATTTCTTCTCCAATATTATTCATTATTATTTTCCAATGAATAAAAGATTTTTCGATAATGTGAGAAATAAAAATGATAGTTTACATGAAGCGTATTATTTAATTTATGTATATTTTCAAACGATAAAGTAGTATTTCTTGATTATTTGTATTTGATACAACTCAAGTTATATAACTCATATAACTTTAACGCGAATTTCTCCCTTAAAGCAAATCAATTTATTTAGTCAATTACATAGTAAATTACATAAATAAAAACGTTTTAACCCAACATGAACCAAAATAAAATTAAAATAAACAATTACATATCAAAGTGTAAAACAATAGTTAGAGTTATTAAATAAAGTTGAAATTACATGTCATGTTAAATCGAAAGTTGCGTCAAAAAATAAAGCTGTGTAATCAAAAATAATTCGAAAATGTAATCGATAATAAGCTTTATTTAAAATGTTACTGTGACTATTGTTTCGCATTTCAATACTTTATTTATTGCAATTTTATTTTAACCTATGTTTATCTTCTCTCTCTCTCTCTCTCTCTCTCTCTCTCTCTCTCTCTCTCTCTCTCTCTCTCTTCTCTCTTATGTGCAATGAAGAGAACTACAAAGTTAAAATTGAAACGTATGCATCTTTATTTAATTTAATATGAGTAATTGATTTATAATGTTATTATTATTCACAAATATATATATATTCGTTGGTTCTTCTTAGCTCATTGTTCCTTTATTTTATTTGTATTTATTCTTGGAGCTATGCGTTTAATATACTACTCGTGATAGTGGTGGTGTTTATCGATATTAAATATATAATACATATGTATAATATGATAATTTATAATTATTTATAATTGAAAATTGCAAGAGTCATTTTTATACGGATATGAAAATTAACGTATAACTCATATTTTTTTTGTATACCGTGATTTTTTCTTAATTAAAAGTAGCAGATGTTTTCACATTCTGTCTGTTACATTTAATTAAGTAGCATAAAGAAACATATCAAGGGTTTATTTACGATGAACATTAATTATGCACAAAAATAAATACGAATAAAATATATTTCCTGTACGAACAGTATTTTATAAATTCTGCAATATCACGATGAAATTAGATATTTATTAAAATACAATATTAAAAATTTATTAAAACAATATACAAATTTAATTAAACTGTGTGTATATCATATATATGAGCAGTTTTCTTTTGGGTACTTATTGAAGGAACATATACAATTTTGAAAAGATTTGTGAATTTCTTACTTATTTTGATCAATTATTTCTTATAAATTCAAAAATGTTCTTCTCTGACTTGTATCTGAAAACTTTAATAATTTATATATCTTGTCGATACTTGCATGTGTCACTTTGTATCTGCGGTCGCGTTGAAATTTGCCTCTTCTCCTTAAATCTCTCACGCTCTTACGGCTTTTCGCTTCACGTACTTTTTGCGCTCTATTCAAAAGACTCATGCATTATTCAAAAGAGAGTTAAAAGTGGCCTTACAGCCTCCATTAAGTTGGCTTAAATTAATTTTATATCTCATTTCTGTCTTCTAGATTGCATACGGACTTTAGCACTCTCACGAGAGTGTGCCATATTAAGTAATTATTCATAAATGGCCGACCGTTTAATCCGTCTCTTCTGAATCTACGCGTACGATAAGTCAAGTGATTTTTCCGTTTTACGCGATATGTTCTTTACGTTAAAATCCACGGTAAATATTTGCCGTACAATTCGTCCCGCAAGAAATAATTTTCCTCTCACTAAGGCTTTTACATCCCTAACTAGGTATGCTAGATTTTTATCTTTGTTTTCGTGCTCGTATTCGCGCAGCTTATTTGGATTAAATCTTATGTTTGAATTTTTTTCAATTTCTTTCCATGCATATGTATACGAACATACGCATGACAATTTTTTTTACAAAAACGAATGTAAAACTTCAAACAGTACGCTCAAACGCGCACGCACACATCACACACACATAGAATATACACACAATGCACACAAACGAAACACGTGCACTCTCATCTCTTTCATTTTTTCTTTCAATCTCCTGTCATAAAAACAGTAATATTAAATAACAAGAATAAAAATATTAACAACGTAAAAGTTATAAAATGTGTTGGATATAAATATTGAATCTCAACGGATTAACACGCTTCCTTTTTTCGTTGTTCTTTTTTCCCCAACATGCCGCTTTTCAACGTGACTTAATTAATGCGTGCCAAATGCATTCTCTATATAGGCTGCAATATGCAGTTAATCCGGTCGAAATTCTCATATGCAGCTCGTAAATACCAAATCCACTCGACATACTCTCTAATTAAATCTCTCGCGTTTCCGCCGTGCGGCAGTCACCGGCCCCATTTTCATCTAAAATGGCGGAAAGCTTCATGAAGTGACGCTACTTTATTGCATTTCAAGAAGCCGATTTGAATTTAAATTTAAATCTAGACCCCGCGCGTACTAGACCTCCAACTCTCCACGTCTGAATATACGGCGACCGTGCGATAACGCTCACATCTAGAGGAGAGCATCTTTTTGTCTATATTTTCGCTCGTTCGTCGTGAGGATAATATTTGTCCGGTAGAACGAAAGTTCTCGCTCATTGCACGTTCGTCTCTCTTCCGTACGTGTACAATTATCGGAATTCTTCGGATAATTTTTCTCGTTCATTTTTCTGCATTGTTCGCCGGCGTTACTCTAACTCGATCGATTATTCGTATCAACGTTTTATCAGGTGATTTAATCCACCGTTTCTGCATACGAGAATCTACACGTCCCGAACTTGAACAAAAATTTTTCTTTCTCATTTTTTAATCATGACGTTGGATGTCGCAGATTTTTTATCATGTACGAGGGGGATAAGGAAAATTATTTATTATTAAATTATTGTATAAAATCAATTCTGATATGAAGTCAAGAAATCTCTGTTAATCAAAAATTAGATATATATTAACTTTATAAAAAAGACTTCGGCTTATTCAAATTTTTCACGATCGGACGATGCGTTTAAGATGATCAGAAAATTATACAAAACAATACATATTTATCTTGAACTTACTTGCTAATAAAATAACGATCTAAGAGAGTATTACTCATTTATTTGGCAAATTATCGTCTAGTAGGCGTAACATAACGCACGTTAATCGGTCTTCTCGCACCTGAGTCTCCGAGGCCTACAACATGTAATTACACTTGCAGAGCACATCTCGTGGGAGTGTTCAGCGTAATAGTCTATCGAAGAGTAATCCATTTAGCTGGTAATCAGCATCGAGAGAACTATCGAACGTCCGCGTCAGGGCAAGTGCATTCGCCATGCCCGCTGTGTCGTCGTAAATACCAATTAAAGCTGTCCACACCGTTACAGATACATGCACGACTCGCTATTACACGAGGTAATCTTCGGGGGAGGGGCTCTGTGATGACCGTATACTTTCATGTAAAATTCTTAAATGTTATTTTAGAGTTGGCAAGAAAGCACGGATAATTTTCAATGCGACTTTAACGCATCTCGTTGCATCACGTTTGCGATGTAATTTACAGAATATTTATATGCACAGTTTCTTGTACAAATTTTTATATGGGCGTCAAAAAGTTTAGCCACAATGTTTTATGTGACAATCAAATTAAAATGATGACAAACAATGTCAGCTTTATGTCTGGGTAGTGACGTATTTAAAAAAAGAACAGATTATATAAAGTGTTAGTTACATCTTATTAAATACCATAAAGCACCACAATATGTTCATTGATTGGTAAACTAAAATATATAGTGCACAGAATAGTATTTCCTGACATGAAAATGTAGAAAAAGGTTCTCTTTATGTTTATATCATATTAGAGTATCATATTAATTACCTGTTTTTTTAAACAGTCTAAATTGTGAAAATTGTGCCATCGAGATGCAATCTCCTCTAATAATTTGATACTCACCAAACTTTGTAATTAAACTTTTTTGTATAAGATGTGTATATGTATTTTTATAATATAAAATGTTTTTTATCTATTCAATTTACCAATCACGTCACTGAAGTAAATAAATTTATCAATCTATTATTATTATGAGTTTATCAGTTTCATTTATCAGTCTAATTTTATAACACGATTATTCGAAAATGCCTTCATTTATTATTCATTAATTAAATCCGTAGTGCGTATTCCTCGACGAAAGAACCAAAGCGACACACCAAAATTTCCCTAATCCTCTCTAACCGAGACTGAAATTGTGAAACTTGATCTCTACCGACCCTCGCCCAGAACATCCAAAAAGATTTACATCCAGTCCGTATAAAATTCCCATGACGCAAACACGCTAACGCCTTATCGTTTTACGGAACTTTGTTGTGTCGACCATATCGATAGTTCCGGCGCGGATAGTAGCATCTTGTGAAATGGATGCAGGATAACAAAATGGGCGGGAGAAACTGGCGACCGGAGACGGACTAACGTAAAGATAGGAAAGATAGAGAGAAAAGAATCGCGGGCGAAATTCTGCAGCAAGGGGGAGACGAAGCGAAAAACGGCAGCTCCTTTTTATGATCCCCATAGGAGCAGCCGTATGTAATGCTGAAGAGCGGGGGGAATTTCAGCGGAAACACGCGTTACGAAGGCTTCTGCATCGACTTGCTGAAGGAGATAGCGCGCATAGTGGGCTTCACCTACAGGATTGAACTCGTGCCGGATGGCAAGTATGGCGTTTACGATTACGAGACCGGCGAGTGGAACGGGATAGTTCGCCAGCTGATGGACAAGGTGAGTGTGTGCGATACGTGTTCGTGTGCATTGCTGCAGTTCGAATCGAATTATCTCGGAGACGTACACAGCCTATCGAAACCAAAGGAAATTGAATCGCCACGAACTGTGGCGATTGTTAGAAATAATTTTCGATTTTTTCACACTTCGAAATAATTAATTTCAAAATGCCCCATTTTTTTGTACATGGATCTCCTCTGAGTAATTTTGATTATAATAAGCGTACACGAAGAATACTTGTAATTACGGGATCGGATAACTTTCAGAGGGAGAGGATGCTGATGTGTTCATACACGATAATATAATTTATATGTTACGGAAGCGTATATTGTGCGGTCTACTATGCTATGGAGGTTGTTGATTCTCAGCGTCGTGAGACAGTTTGATAGTCAGTGATAGACGTAACAAAGGGTAGTTAAGCGAATTTCAACAGAGATAGGGACCAAGTATCGGCGTTTGAGAGGAAATGTGATTCTTGGGCGATATGGGTAACGTCGCTCGTACAAGCATTAACCTGCCAATCCCAAGAAATCTTGTAGAAACATACACATTCAAAAGAAGGATATTAAGTTTTGGCTATTTTTTTAGCTAAAATAAAAAAGTTTCCGAGAGATATACAAATTATACATCATATTAAAAAATCTTACTTAACAGTTTTTTTTTTTATTAATAAATGTGATAATATTAGATTTATTGTATTTGATATATCATAGCTTTTTTCATCTTCCCCCCCCCGATATTTCTCCAAGATAAACGATACATCTTTCCATTTAAGTAACCTCTTGATATGATATCGTTAAATTTTTTAGAAAAGAACTTTTTTAATTTAATAGAAATTTCTTGATAAATTAAATAATGTCGTTAGAAAAATATATGTACTCTTAGAAACTTAATCAAATGTCGTTCTTGTCATTTTTGTTTAAAACACATCCTTTTCGAGAATTGTGACTATATCATATAATTATAAAAAAATATGTAACTATAATTTACAGTAATTGCAACAATTTTTGAAGTAATAATATAATAGTTATTTTCGATTACCAACTATATACATTTGTTAATAAACTTTATACAATACAGTTGTTATTATCAATATGACATCAGTAATAATCATATAATTATAATAACATGTAATTATAGTTACAATTATTAAAAAGTTTTCTCAATGAGGAACTTCGTGGCTAGAAATAGTTCAAACTTAACACATTCCTCTACAGTTCTCCTTTTATCGTATGAATTATCACACCGATTACGGTTTAGGTCAAAGGTTCTCCCATTTGCATCACCTCGCGTGTATGAGCGCGCATTAATCATGCAAATTGATGGCCGTACACGCGGGATTACCTACGAACGACACAGTGTGATATGCCGCGATGATACAGGAAGCCATGCCATTTTGCTATAGCGATAGGCCCGAGCGAATCGCCGTCGTGCACTTCGCGTTAAACGCATAGGCTTAGACGCTCCGGGTGTCGCTCGCTTTTGCAATTCAAATCACGAACAGATGCGAGATGAGAGCTCGTATATACGGGCGACACCGCGTTTCTATATCAGGAAAGCGTGAAACTAGCCTGCGTATTGCCGCGTCGTCGCCCGCCGTCTACATTTCAGAGCAGATATACTGGGTATTATACCTCGCACCGGGCGATTGATTAAGTGCCGCATACGCGCACAATTCCGTTCTACCGAATTTCAATATCCTGCTGACATTTGTAGCAGATGCAACGGCAACTATGCGCGACACCGTGATAACAATGTCAATTGCACACACAATTCCTCGTGTCGACAGGTACCAAAGCGAAGATAGCGCAGTGTAAAAGAGAGCTCGGAGTTACAGGTAATCCATGTGTCGGAGTTAGATACACGTGTAGTAGTTCACCATCATGTACGTACATATGTGACAGTATTTGTACAATGCAGTGATCACAATAGCCTAATGTACCTATTACTCGCACTAGTAAAGAATTTAAGTGTAGAATTTGACCGTCTTTTATTGTACACTTGTAGTTGTCCTAAGATTTCTGTTAACGAAAGAGTATTCTCTCTCTAAACGAGAGACAATTGATAACATTATAATAGTTTACAAGATTGTACAAGGATGTTCGGAGATTGTTTCTTATATCTAAGACTATTTCTAATTAACTTTTAATGCTGAATTTAAATCAGCAATCGAGACGTTTCCATCAAGTATTGTTTCTGAGACAAGAGGAAAAACTTTTTCTATAGTATATTGCAAAGTTTTATTGAAATTAGAAAACGTGAATTAGAAGTATTCGGCATTTAATGTTTTTTTATATTATGAGTTTGGATTGGTGTTACATGTTAGAGTCCAGCAAAAGTCGCATAATATGTTTTAATCTCAACATTTCTGATAATATATCTCAATTATCATTAAATTAAATCATTAAATCTTGATGAAAATGTTTGCCTTGTTTCTCTCACTTGTCTTACAATTTATTTAAAAAAATGCTATATTTTAAAAATTGACATCCCATGTATATTTTGAAAGTCTTCGACTTGATAGAATTTTTCTGACAAATTGAACGCTGTATAGTATAGTAAAAAAATGAATTTCTTTTCTTATACTGAAAATTTGTAAACTAATGTATAATTTCCTGCTAAACTCGGTGCAATATATGTAAATTAATCTTTGTATTTTATAAATATTTTACAATTTCTTTCGAGAGACAAACTAAAGGAAAAAGAAAAATCCGCTTGTCCTTTCTCACGAAAGGGGCATACATTTTTTTGTCGCGGTACATTTCTTAAAGGAGCACTCGTTTTTGGAAGAACTTTAAAGTAGGATGTAATGAGCCGAGTATTCTAGCAGTGATATCTACATTCCAGAGAACTACTTTTGCCATAAATCCCAAAGTTCGGGATTGGATTCAGTGTCCGGTTGCTGCGGAACACAAGGGCACACTTTTATCGCGATGAATAATGCATAAACCCTGCGTATACGTTTAACGGGAACTAAGCGCCTGTATAGAAATAATTAATTCCACGCTATTAATGTAACGTGACGAGGAAAGTTCGCGGCTTTATCAAACGGATAACAAGATACGCGGCGCTTGAATCGAAATGTTCGTAATGACTGTTTAATTATAATAAACGAAATAATATTCGCGTAAGCTAAATTAAGAGAGATGTGCGAAACTCAAAGACTAAGGTATTGATTACGCAAACGGAATAATCACGTTCTCATTTCAGGAACATTACAGTTATGAATGGTTTAATATCTCTTGAGATTCTGAATGCATTAAACATAGTGATCAACGATACAACGCATATGGGCCGGAATTCATGGAATTATGGGGAATCGCGACAGTCCGTGAAATTTCTCATTTTCGTCGGGATTCGCAGACCGGTGAACGTTACAGAGCGACCGACGTTATGTTATCCGGACGGCAGTATTAATTTTGTCAGATGATCATTAATAATACTCGCTTAGCCGCAGTCGTCGCGAGCCCGAGAGCGCAATGGCGAAACCAGGGACAGAAAAATGATGATAAAAAGGCGCACGTAATATGCCTAGAAGCGGTATCGTATTTTAGTGATTTATACAGTTAAGCAGATTACCCTTATCTTATTCGAGACATCTGATGCAGAATTTTAAATCGATGATTAGAACATGTTTAATTAGCGATGTTTTAATTAATGTACAATATAATATGAACAAGAATTATTTTACATTATTAAATTTATAATATATATATATATTAAATTATATCTAATTTCATTTATTTAAATAATTCAATTAGGAAAAGTGTATTATAAATATTTGATTTTTTAATTTCTATTTGCTAAGTTCATACGTGAATATGGATGTTATTTACTTTGAAACTAACCACAGAAATGGATTTTGGTTTACATGGAAGTTAAAAATGACGCGAAACTTAAAAATAAAACATTATTTAACTCAATGGATTGGGTTACCCCATTGTTCCTTTAATATTTAACTATGTTTAACGCAATATTTTCTATTCCTAGATTCTCTCGCGTTTCAGGAGTATCTACCTATTTTAAAAATATTGTTTTATTACCTTAAATTTAATATAAAAATATTGAAATTATTTTAAAAATATAATATATTATAATATAAGAAAGAGAGAGATATTTCTTTTATAATAGAAATATTATTTTACAATAACATTTTTATATGTTATGTTAATTTATAATTTAACGCAACAAGTTTTGGAGTATTCGTTGATACGCAAAATATGTAAAATGTTACACTAGATATTAATTTCCCTCGCGTGAATTTTCTTGAAAAGAATGATATATTGATGTTTCATTTTTATCTGAACACAGTTGATAAATGGGATATCGTTTGTCGGCTACACGGGAAAAGGTAACACGACTCAAAAATGAATGAATGAAATGAAAAACGAAGCTCACTAGCAATATATCACCGCCGTCATCGAAATTATTAATCGACAAAAGTGATTTTCAACAAAAGTATTAAATTAAATAAACGATATATATTTTATATATATATGTACACAACTTCGAATACATGTAATATCCGATACTCTCGTGTCTCCGTAATCCTATGTAAATTGATATCGCCCTTTTTCCAGTACATTATCTCTGCTTGCAGCTTTAACCGGCTTCTCACATTCATGTTTCTCCTCGACACGTTTGATGAGTTGTACATACACTGCATCGCTCGTACATTCATAAACGATTGACGGCACGATGCATCGCGGGTTCGCAATGGCGCCGTGCTGTCATCGCGCGAGAACACGCAACAACAAATTATTGCGACCGTCATCCATGGATCGCACGGGGTGTAGCGTAAATCACGCGCGAATTAGTGACGCCGCCAATCCGAAATATCTTTCACGGGATGAACCGGTATCTCGTTTTATGCGACGTCGATGTCGACCATTTCGGCTGTCCATTGTACGTGAGATGTATCACCATTTCCATTCACGGTTTGACTATCGACGGCTGTAATACACAGTAATACGTGTACAAAATATTGAGTTTTTGTGTGAAAGGGTAAAAGTGAAATTGCAATTATTATACCTATATCACATTACGAATTGGAATCAATAATGATAGCTTTTCATTTATAATTCAATCAAATAATAGGAAATATGAAAATATTTACTATTACTAGGATTAAAACAGAATTATATAATAATACATCAATTGAGTAACTGAAGCGACATTTATATACGATCAAAGTTGAATATATACATTGGAATAATAAATTCATATGCATTTTTAAATATATTTATTTCGGACAATGACTGCACGCTGATTTTTCTATTTAGGAGGATTATTATTTCAATTTAATTAGATTACAAGTCTATAAGCAATCATGGACTCGCGATCATAATCTGTGATAATTTATCTATTTAAAAATACCGAAATATTTTATACAAAATATAGATGTTTTATTCTAAATCTATCTAACTTTAACCGTAATTGGCATTTCTCTCACTTGTATAGCTTTTTGCACTCACAATGTCAGTATACTTTAAAGATCTTGTACATAAATCACCATAAAGATATATGTTTAATAAAAATATAGAAATAAATTAAACTACGAAATCTTTAACATTTTATTATGCTATTTGATAAAATATATATTAGACATTTTATCAATTGAGATATCTCTTTTACATTCAGATTAGAGTAGTATATGATTTTAATGTGTACTGAATGCACAATTCTGCCAATGATAAAAAATGCTATTACTTTATTTATTATAATTATTATATTTAGCATGTAAATATAGAATACGAAATAAAATTCTAAAAATTATTGATATATGAAAGAGAGAGAGAGAGAGAGAGAGAGAGAGAGAGAGAGAGAGAGAGAGAGAGAAAATGGATAAACAGATATAAAGATCACTATAATTAAGCGTTTTAAGATACCTCTTGAGCATTAAGACGTGATGTAGTTACAACATAACAATTACATTCAGAAATAATAAAATAAAATAATAATAAAGATAAAGATAAAAAAAATGAAAGAAAATAAAGAGAGAAAAAGGAAAGAAAGACAAATTAACATTTAGAGAATATCACACTACTTAAGAGAAATCTGCTAAAATACTTTTTAATCAGAATAATATTTTAATCAGAAAGACAAAAAGAGAGATGCCTAATCTCTTTATTTAGTACGCATCATTTGATTGAAATCTAATTTTGTAACTTTCCGGAATAAATATATGAGACGTAAAATAGATATTACGTATCATCTTGCCATGTAAATCATTGCGAATATGAAAAATTGACAAGTGAATAAATCATGTTTCGTCCACGTCGCGCGATAGAATTCTCGTGTAACGTACAAGTTTGCGTACAGAGCGCTTATAGAAAATTTGTAACATCGTACATATAGAGACAGAGCGCGATGCATGTGTAGGAAGAAAAGACAGGGGATTTCCCTATCGGGTGCATTTCCATCCAGATATCCACGCTTTCTGTGTGCAGCGCAAGCTGGAAATAAATCTCGACAGACTGCCGCCTCGTGGTGCGCCACCGCGCACACGCCAACGAGTGCTCTCGCAGACGCTGAAAAAGCAGTTAGATATCGCGGCAAAAGTACGCACATTGAGCTCTTTCTTCGAGGTGGATTCTCATTGAATCGGAGACAGCGTTTGCCTCGTTGAGCTACTGCCTAGTCAGCTATTTTATTGCCGCGCGTGTCTAAATAATCTCAAGCACCTGTCGAACGCAACCAACTGGATGATTCAAGAGCAGCTTTCGGAAGTAACCAAGCTATCGAATCTGCATCTTGATTTGATGACAGAAATAAATTAGAATTAACACAGACAGCAGACATATCCAAAGACATCAGACATCGTAAATACGTCAAATGGGCTTTCTACAATAAGCCGTTAGTAATCACTCATATCAGAGTTATTAATGGTAAGTTAGAAGAGGGTGCTTTCCATTTAGTGACAAGTCGATACGAGTGTTATTCTATCTTTCTTGATATTCGCTGGAATAACAAACAGAACGATGTCTAATGGAAAGCACCCATATAAATCATACAAAAATTTTAGGAAACTTACATCTAGGATAAATCATATTAGATCGTTACGTCACAATATATCAAAATTTCAAAAAGGTGATAGGACAAACAATGCATTTAAGTTTCAAATCGTAAGAAATGGAATTTGGCCATCTCCACTGATTGCCAACATATTGTTATGACACATTAGTGATTCGTTTATAATTTGCTTCTGACTTCTGACTAACGATTTATTTAAAAATCAAAAGATATCTTTAAGACATCTTATAATATAATGTTTGAAAGGCATTTAATAAAAAACGACGTCTTAAGCACGTCTTATTAGACGGTGCTGTCTGCAAACATTTGTCTTCTCTCTAAATTTCTTGGATTTGCGTTTTTGCCTCTTGATAGATATATCCTTTTAATGATCTTTTCTCTCATTTCGCAGAAGGCTGATCTCGCTGTCGGTTCCATGACAATCAACTATGCACGCGAGAGCGTGATCGACTTCACGAAGCCGTTCATGAATTTGGGTATTTCGATCCTCTTCAAGGTAAGCAAGAGTCAACGGTTTCGGCGGACGATAATTTCGATGTGCAAAACCGCGAAAATTTATCACGTTACAAAGTAGCAATTGTATTCAGCTCGACCGGGGCATTTAAAGCTATCTTGTATAAGCCTTCCTCTTAATCTCCCGGTTCACGCGCGAAATAGCGTTATTCTGATAGCCCATATTTTTATTTCGTCCACGTCCCGCCGTATTGTTGCCGTGGCGGATCTGGCATCCAGAGCTTTGTTGGTCTTTCTCCTCCCTCGTCTCGTGTATTTTTCTGCACAGCGCATCTGTTATTCTTATTTGCCGTTTTTTGCCGTCGTATACTCCATCTGTTGTTGTTAGACTATTTTTATTTGGCAGCCAGCACGAACGTGCCCACACCCAAGAATCAAAGTAACGTCGATGAAAATTTTGCATCGTTGAATCATATCTTAATCGATATTCTCATGCTTCATGTTTTTCTGTTTACTTTTTTTAATTGCACGTAAAAAGTTGATAAAAAATACGAGGGAGGTAATTTTAACCGAGATGTTTTATCCAAGTTAATACCATCCGTACGACGGCAGTTCGGTCTGGTTTTGGCGCTGGCTGACCATAACTAGTTCTTATCTACTTGCCCGTAAACTGACTATTGCTAACGATTACGTGTGTATAATGCCCTCACATTTTGCTAAACTAGCTAATTAATAGTTATAGATGTAAATATCATTTGCATATAAGAGATTATTATCAACTATATGTATTATATGTGTAGTAGTAATTGCTTATAGTGGTTAAATTCAACCAGATCGAACATGGCGTTCTAAATGGCTTCTAAATTGAAATTAGATACGTATCATTCACCTACGTTTATGTACAATACATATAAATAATTCTTTGAGTAATTACAGAGTAATGAAAGAATTTATAGCCACAATGTTTTGTGTTTATTAAATTATTAGTAGAATGTATATTTTACAAAAAAAAAAACAAAATCTGAAAAAAATATTATGTTTTATTAAATATTAAAAAGACTTTTACAAAGATTTTTATCGAATGTTTATACATAATATGTATAAATAATTCTTTGCATAATTACGAAGTAACAAAAAAACTTGTAAAAAGATTCGAAAATGTGATACATACAAATGCTATAATACAAAAAAATTGTTTCGAGTCTAAATTTAATCTTCATTAACTGACTCGGTTACGAGATCGTGCTATGACTGTAATATCGCGCCGCTTGATGATGCACTTGTATGTACCGACATGCACGTGTATGTTCTCGCTTATAATACAGTGCAGCATGTGTTGCGAAGTCGCGGAAGGGGGAAGCAAACTAATTAGAACTGCTCGCAAGTGATGGCACGTAAATAGTTTAATAATCGGAATATCATCGATCAACGTATATCGAATTAGCGAGCCGATTAATTCTAAACTTGTTCAACGAGCTATTTTTTTTTTTTATTATTTTAGCCTCTTTTTCCATCTTCTCTCTATTATCTCTGTCTTCTTCTTTTCTCTCTCTTTCATATTTCTCTTCTACATATTTATTGCTACTGTCTCTTTGATTCCACCTTATCATTCGTGAAGCTTTAATTATTCTGACAATGTTTCATGCCGAGAGTTTCTCCCGACTCCTAGATTTCATTCGATCGATTCGAGTGGCAGTACCGGAATCTCCTCAAGTTTCGACTCGCGCTAAATAATTCGAGATGCCTGTAGTTAACTTCTCTCTCGGCCAGCTGCACTTTATACCGTAACGAGCAGTGGTGGGATTCGGTTACTCCGAAGTTAATAATGGTATTGCGTAAAGAGCGACGTAATGATATCAGTGGAGAAGTTAATTTCTCGAGTTTTTGTAATATAATTTTCACGATGGCGGTACGATTGACGACGAGATCGCTGTGTCGCTCCCTTCGTTCATCTCTAATTTCTCGATTTTCCACGGAAAATCCAATCGGACGTTTGGTTCGACGAAATTTACGGAACGGCCATTTCCGATCTTTGGTACTGTTCATTTTTACCTCTTTTTATTCCTGTTTTATTCGCCCTCGATCTATTACAGTTCTATTCTGTGATATATCTATATATTTCAAATTATAGTCTTGTTATCTAATCAGACTGCTGTATCAATAATATAAAATAAAAGAGTCAGCACTTTAAAATATTATTAGAGCAATCGATGAATAATGGAAGTAACAAGTTATATTAAAAAGAATCTTTTCTCTCTCTCTCTTTCTCTCTCTCTCTCTCTCTCTTTCTCTCTCTCTGTGAAAAATCAATAAAATTAATCATCCTTTCTTTCCAATAATTAAAAACTCGATAGACTTTATTAACGTTACTTTCAATTTCTTTTTGATAGAAACTTTTAAAAGTGTATGCGTCATTTTTTTTATCAATTTACTACTATAATAGATATTATTTAAGATAATAAACTGTGTATAATGAATAAACTTTTGCTCTAAAATATTTCTCAATCATTAATTATTTTATCTGAGTATAGTAACCTTTCTTTATATACTAATATTACAAAAAATATTTCTTAGAAGATAAAATGAAGTTTTTAAATTTTTTAGGTTCCTAAAAAGAAATCTTTCTAGATTTCTATTTAAGTATTTATGTATTGTTTCATATATTATTAAATTTTATGTATATACATATTATACATATATTGTCGTCTGAGTAATTACAATAATAATAAATACAGTTGTCAATTGTATTATGTCATTTGGAATCTTCCCACGCCAACGTTCAAACTTTGAATGAAATTGTTCGTCTTAGTTCCCAATGGCACAAGCCAACTGCTTAATGAAGATAATTAAGCAAATCACCGTTATGCAGCCAAGCGGCAGTGATGTGGTAATCTTTCATCGCGATTCACTGTAGGATAATTATAAACTGCGTATGACACTCTTGACAGAATCCTTAAAAGCTCTCTACTTAAATACTTTTGTTAAGTAATCGATATGAATATCAATTAAAATTGATCGTAATATACGATAAAATGATAAATTAATAGCTTGAAACAGTTTCATTTCCACCAAAATGGTGAGGCATGAAAAACTCGATAAGTGGATCTTTTGTCTTATAAATTAATTAATATGACGAAGCTTTTCTCGCCACATTGACGATAATAGCTTATCTTTTAATGCGAATTGAAGATTCATTTCTGCCCAAATGGGATTTTCTACTGGCAAATACAAAAGGCGCAGTACCCTTTTCGCTGATTGCACCAATCGACGTCGACCGCGAGTGCGCATTCTATTTAATTAATGTAAGGGGATCGTTTAATTGTAATTAATGTTGCAGATGGTAGCTATTCCTATTTCCAAAGCTACATTCTTTTTCATCCCACCATTTATTCGTATAGATTCAACACACTCGATATTTACGATCTATTACGACTCGAATTATGGTACAAAATATTCTAAATTAATTCATTAATTATCCTTGATTAAATATACTACATAAGCGGACTTTTATAATAGTCTTTTATTATTTCTTGTTTTCGTAACTAGTAACACTGACTGTACTTTTTGCTAGATCGTTTTTTTATTTCCATGGAATCAACATCTGCTACCAAGAGCAAGCGTTAAATTTTACATTAACCAATTTCATTCGCACAGAGCTGGAGGAAACAAAGGATTTAACCATGCATTTAACCACCGATATATGTTGTGAAAAATCGGCGAGATCGATTTCAAAATGTATTGATAGTTTACTATAGTATTTATAGTCGATAGACTATAAATTTATCTATATTTATTTATATTTATTTATATTTATCTATATATTATAATTTCTCCAATATATTACAAATATATTATATTTTCGCATATTTCCTTTTCTTTAATTTGCCACATTTTCGATGTATTAAATTTGATAAAAATTCGACTTAATTACACATGTGTGTGAAATACCAACGTGTAGTGCATTATAGTGAACAATTTTTTACGTCATTATTGATAGTTATAATTAATAGTTTGTAAAGTGCACGTTGTATAAAATACCTAGAACAATTAAATATATAAAAATATAATATAATTATAAAAGCTTAAGCGAAAATAGAATAATCTTAATGTAGGCAAAATAAATTTTGAATATTACATTAAGTAAAATAATCGATTTCACGATATTACGTTTAATACTAATTAAGATTGCTAATTAAGAATTGTTAAATTATTCGTGCAAATTAAATTTCTTCATCATTACACATATCGCTCCGATTATGAAGCATTAATTAAGCTTACATATTTCATACATATTCTCTTCCTCTTTTTCTTATGGGTATAATAATAAGTGAAGTGCAGCTGATCATTAAAATAAAATACTGAATATATAACAAAACAGAGCAGTCACTTTGCGAACAAACTGAGCAAATCGGCGATAAATTCTATTATAATATAATTACTCTTATTCATTAATATTATTGTTTTATTTTAACGATTAACTCAAATAAGAATGTCATTAAATAAAACGAAGTAAAAACCGAATAATGTTCTGCGTTTGATCGTACGAAAGAATAAATTGTTGTAATATATTTTACATAGAATTTTGAGTATCACGTATGGAAAACAGCAAGGTGTCAAAAGCTCAAAAATTCCTTGCAGGTACCGACCAGTCACCAAGCGCGGCTTTTTTCCTTCATGAATCCGTTAGCGATCGAGATCTGGCTATACGTTCTGGCAGCGTACGTTTTAGTGTCGGTGACGATGTTCGTTGTGGCGCGATTTAGCCCCTACGAATGGAATAATCCCCATCCGTGTCACCCTGGGACGGAAATCGTTGAGAATCAGTTCTCCTTATCGAATAGCTTCTGGTTCACCATTGGAACTCTCATGCAACAGGGCAGCGATCTAAATCCCAAGGTTTGCGTTTGCATCGTCGACAAGTTTTCGCTTTAATATCGTAAATATTATGCATAAACACATACATTATGCGAAACAGATTTTATACATGTATGTAAATTATGAATGAGGTTGTTACATTATGTAATATGTTATGTTAATCTTATCATAATTAGCTTCATAAACAGATTCACTGATTTTGTTATACCGCTTTTATCTGTGTGTAATAGAATAAATATACTAACTCGTGACTTAATTCTCATAATATAAATCCGTGTTTTACACGCCAGACTTTTTTATGATATCACAAATGTTGTATGTATTTCCATTAATAATTATATCAATTATCTGAATTTCTAATTCCGTGTATTGCCGTTATTTAAAGTAATTTTCTATTTCAAATATCCGATATTTAAATACTTTTGGGACAATGCTTCGTAATTTTCTCAACAAGCAACGCGAGCGTTTCTATTCAAGATCAGCTTTCATGTGCAGATTTAGACTTTTGAATTAATTTTCAATTACTGAAAATCTATTGAACAAAATGGAACACGTTAGTTCCTGGAATGCCTAAAAGCTATAATAAAGAACGTAAAAGTAGTAAAAAAAAAAAGAATATTGATATATTTTTAATATAATGAGAAATTAACGTTTTTTTTATAATTTGAAGGTGTTATTATGAGATTGCAGTTCTGCTATTAAAATATAAAATATCGTAATATATTAATATATTGGCAATTAAAATCATTTATCAATCAATTTTACCATACATGTATAATCGTTTGGCAGTAAAATTAATACGAAGCTAATAGCGATAAATTATAAAATTTAATTGTTGAATCGAAAATTTAATTGATGAATCTCAATAATATGTATGATACCTTTATCAGGCTACGAGCACACGTATCGTGGGTGGTATATGGTGGTTCTTCACTCTGATCATCATCTCGTCATACACCGCGAATCTAGCTGCTTTCCTTACAGTGGAAAGAATGATTACGCCTATAGAGAACGCCGAAGATCTTGCCAGTCAGACAGACATTGCATACGGAACTCTCGACAGTGGAAGCACGATGACTTTCTTCAGGGTAATCAATATTTTATTATATAGTTGAAATATATGATAGAATATGTAGTATTGTATTATAATACCTTATAATGTTCCCCTCCTGCAGAATTAAATTTTTATTATAATATCAAATTACAATAAAAAATTTGAGTGATCTTCAATTATTTGTTGTAATAGGTTTCCACTGTGCTCTTACTTAATTTAATATAATAATTAATTTAATCAAAACAATAAAGTTAAATAATTTGTGACTAAAAAGAAATATATTTTTGAATAAAAAATTTTGTTTATTATTTACTACTTGCGTACGTTAATATAAACGTTACTTTAAAAGTAACCATAGAAATAGATTAATTTACATTTTGATACTGATACAAATTTCTAGTTAAAAATGAACGAATCAGTAAATTCTGATCATATCAATCAGAATTCTAGTTATCTCAACTAAAATTATAACATGTACAACCAAAAAATTTTAATTTGCCTATTTTTAACTAGAATTCTAATTAATGCAATTAGACTGCTTTTCCAGTGCATGGAAATTAAAAATAATAAAATGTTATTTAATTCAAGAGATTAATTACCACTGTTTTTTAATTATCATCGTTTGGATAGTATTACAATCTTAAATTGAAATTTAACTCAAGCTGTGATATTTTCTTTGCATACCATCATATAATGAAAATATTAAAAAGGTAGGCTGTTTAACAGCGTAAAAGCTATAGCTTGTTTAACTCGTATGTAAATACAGCTCTATGTATTTAATACTTTCACGATTACATGAATTCATGTTCAATTTATAGCTTGTTAATAATCAGATAATGATTGCGTGCGTTACAGCCGCGAAATCGATACAAAAGTAATTATTTTGCAATTATTATGATAATCGTTTCCGCTCACGCGGGAATAGAGTTTTAATCACATCGTGTCTTTGGCACTGACTTACAGGAACTTTTCCGTTGGTAGTTAATTATAAAACAATATTTGAAATTAATATGCAAACTTTATGCAACGGCGAGTATCACGATATTGAATTATGGCGATAATAAAATCTGATTTTTTCTGCGCTTCTCGAATTTCGATTCAAGGACTCAATGGTCGAAACGTACAAAAAGATGTGGAGGTTTATGGAGAACAAGAAGCCGTCGGTATTCGTTCCAACATACGAAGAGGGTATTCAGCGGGTTCTTCAAGGCGATTATGCCTTTCTCATGGAGTCGACCATGCTGGATTATATTGTCCAGAGAGACTGCAACCTCACGCAAATTGGTGGTCTATTGGATACCAAAGGATATGGAATTGCTACACCCATGGGTAAGCTGTTACACTGACCAATATCTATTTTTATTTAAAAATATCGTATATTTTTCGCAATCCAATTTGTAATTTGTAATAATTGAAAAAGAGATTTCGATATTTTTTAATAAACAAACAGTGCACAATTAATAAGCATTTTTTAATTCAGTATTTGTAAATAAATGTTTCTTTTAATTATCAAGCTTTTTTCTCTGATATATGTCCAACATAATAAAAATAAAACTGCTTTATTTGTACTGAATAATATTTCACGCGAATAAACAATACAGTTTTAATCATTTATATATATAAATATATATAAAATTATTATTATTATATATTAAAATAAATTTTGTAAATTACTTATTTGATTTACAAAAAATTTTGCAGGTTCGCCCTGGCGAGATAAGATATCTTTAGCAATTCTAGAATTGCAAGAGAAGGGCGAAATTCAGATCCTGTATGACAAATGGTGGAAGAGTCCCGGGGATACTTGTATGAGGACTGAAAAGGGAAAGGAGAATAAAGCCAACTCTCTAGGCGTCGACAACATAGGTGAGCGTCTTTCTCGGAGAATAGCGCGTAAACTCTGAATTATACGCATCATGAGTTTCCTCGGCAAAGTCGTAACACGGAATTTCCCTCTTATAGTCGCAATAATTTCCTATTATCTTTGTGCTTATCATTTTCAAGAAAAATTATTAAATTTTTTAAATGTTTACAACACTCTTTGATCGACAGATAATCTTAAAATAAATGTCCTCGACATTAAATTTAAATATCTCTATTTTTCAGTAAAATTCTACAATGAATTTTTCGAATTATGTGGTTGTACAATTTATATACTTTGTTAATTTGCTTGTTTAATTCAACCAGTAGAATATCTATTTCTTTTTCTAATATTATTCATTGATGTTTTATCCGCTCGAGAGTACGTTTTGTTTTTGTGTCTAGGAGGAGTTTTCGTGTTCTTATTGTGTGGCTTGGCATTCGCCATGCTTATAGCGATTTTCGAATTCTGCTACAATTCCAGAAGGAATGCACCGGCGGAACGGGTGAGTGCATCGACCTTAGAAACCAATGCTGAAATTCATTTCAATAAATCAGCACGTTCACGTTGCACTGCTCTATTTGTCGACATTGCAGTTTGAATTACCGACAAACGCAATCGCGTGTGTTTATTTCTCAAGCTACTTTTTGTTGCTTTATCTTTATTAATTATTAAAACTGTTAATTTTGTGAGATGTGCACGTAACCGTATGCGTAAATATTGCATGATGTTCTCTAAACTTTGTTTCATCGCTACATCATGGATTTCGTCGTATCAGCATGAGCTCATCGTCCATTGAAGCATGCTGCTCGACTGCAAGTATCCTAAATACAGTTGCGAAAAAGGTCCGTTCTGCTATCGAGAGAACTTTTTACGAATCCATCTGCTTTAACACAAACTCGTGTTCTCTATAAAGTTACATTCAAACTTATATACTTTTGTTTCTTACAGTCAAATCAAATTATAGTACGTAGTTTGCAGTCAGACACGTTTTGTATTAGTGCTTCTATGATTTAAATTTGCTCGACTTATGATTATATTAAAGATGATTGTAAATAAAAAAAAATATTGCCAACTATCCCAACGAAACATCTCTACAATTAATGCACAGACTACTCATAACTGATTTTTTTTCCTGATAAGAAAACTTACTTTTAGGATGCCCCTCATATAATATATATATATATATATAATTTTTTTAATGTATTAGATTAAAAAAGATCTTTTTTATAAATATTAAAATTTCACATTTTAAAGTGTCTAAAGTCTACTTCACTTTGAGTTTAATTAATGTAGTATTATTATTTATCTTCGCCTATCTTATATCTATTCAACGGTTCATAGTTTGAAAATTTTCAAGGAAACAATACTTTTCGCTAATTTTGGAATGTTTCCTGCATCATGATATATTTTAATATGCGCCTCTTTTCTGAATATTTTATTTTTAATAATTAAGTCATTATAAGTTATTCATGCGAATAATTCGTTGTTGTGTGCTGCTGACATAGCAAAGGCCTCCAATTCCTCCGACGTCTACCTCCGGCTCTCTTCAGGGAATTTCTCAGGTTGTGCAACAACAGCAGCAGCAACAACAGTGCCAGCAGCAACATCAGCAGCCATCAAATCAGCAAGAGTCGCTCTGCTCGGAGATGGCACGAGAGCTCTGCCGCGCCTTACGCTGTCGCGCATCGTCTCGACGACGGCGTACTTGCGACAAATGTTCTACGCACGTGATCGGCTATCCGCCGGACAATCCCACTGCCACCCCCGTAAACGGGATGAGGTCCCAGGTAATGACTGCCCCGTCGCTCATTAATTATCATTAATCAACATGTCGTCGCGACGCTTATTTTTTACGACATATTAACATGAGTTAAACAAGGCTATTCATTTCTCTAATCGTCAAATATATATATATATATATGTATACAAATATATTTTATAAATATACCTTGAAAACCTTTTTCCTTTTAATTTTGTTAAAAAATATATGCGATACATCTTTAATTGCAGTGTCCAGATTTATAATGAAATAATTTACGATCATTTTATTTATTGGATCGAATTTTAAGATTAAGATCAGACTTAAAATAATCTTAGATATAAAATCGGATTTTAAATGAACCTCTATGATTCTTTGATCACCTCTTCATCAAATTGGTGTTCCCTAACTTTTCCCCGAAATCAATTTTATATATCGCAATTTCATTTAAGAGAGAACTCTCTTCCTTTACGCTATATCGTTATTCAATTATATTTTATATTCATTAAGCTTTTTGTGCTTCCACATTCATTAAACTCATAATTGCATTCAAATGTTCTTTAATTAACGTGTATCTGGCAAGCGGATTTATTTCTCGTCAGGATGGACACGAGATTTATTATCTCTCCATTTTTTCTTACGAATAATTCAGTGGTGCAAGATATAGATTTTACTGAAGAGATTAAAGGATCGACAGAATCCAATTGAATCTTAACTATAGCGCTTTAAGCAATTAATTGCATTATCTACTGAAATTAAATCGAGAAATCGTAAAAATTCCATAAATTGCTGACAGATGATTAACGGAGATTAAATACGCGCCTAAAAAGCTGAGTTACATTTAATAATACAATAAAATAATGTAATTTTGAATAGTAAGAATGATCATTTGAGATTCCATAATTGATAAAATTAGAAAAAAAATACGACTGTAATATCATATAATCTAAAATATTTCAATCTCCGTAAATTCTATTCAGGCGTGTTATCTGTGCAATTGCTGTGATGTTACACTCGTGTAACTATTATACAACCATTGTGTAACTATAACTGTGTTACAGAGAAGCAACCTGACCGTACCCGTAGTTGAACTGCCTCCACACATCCATATGCATCATCACGCACCACCGCACGATTATGACGGCAATTAAACCGATGTCATTAGCAAGACCAGTACCAGACCATTATAATCGTAACCAGGAACAAGTACAAAGCGTCTCGCGAAGAGCAATTGCGATCGATTTGTTGATAGGTTTTCGTCGACAATGTCGAAATTTATCCAATAGACACGTTTGCACAATAAATGTTCATCGTCGACGTTCGCGATTACGAAAAAAGAGCTTAAACGTATTTGTAAAGCAACGCGTGCGCCGCTTTTCCGCACATTTGATAAATCCGTCGAGAGATCGGCGATATATACTGAATTTAATTGATAAAATCGTATAACCTGGTTCTAAAGTGGTTTTTCTCGTCGCGAATTTTGTACGATTAATCAATTCACGGGACATAGTATAATCGTCCCGAAGCAAAGCGTTCACCGCTTTATATTCGCCACTTTAGAAAGTATTCAAATACGTTCAGGTAACGTGATTTAATACTGTCAGAACACCGAAGAAAAATCTTAAATTAAAAAGTTACGACCAGCTCGCATGCATATTAATTCTCGGCCTTGCGAAAGAAAATTCTCTTCGTTATGAAGTGATCAAGATCGACGTTATCAAGATCGACGAGTTAAGCACTCAAAAAAGTAAATGCTATTTTACAGCGACATTTTAATGTAATAACTTTATGTAAATGGACCGTGAAATTTTTATCCTCAAAATTATGTTTTCGTTGAAAAATTATTGTACGCCTATAGTATCCTATACGAGTATTTTAAGTGCAATTTACGATGTACAAAATGAAGAGGAATATTTTTTCTCATACTACTTTTCTTTTATATTATTCCTGACGAAGGTAAAATTTATTTGGTGAAATAGCTTCTCTTGAGATCTTTTATCTTTGGCTTATAGTGTTTCTTTTTATATCGAGTCTTTTCAATCATCGCGAAGCAATCACCGCGAAATAGGAATCCGTGGTACTCTCACGTCCGAATTCTAATTTAACCGGCGTCACAGTTCGATCAAAAGAGTAGTACATTGAACGACAGGTGATGAACAACCCGTCCTACACTCATAGAGTTAAACCATCCGACGTATATCTACAATGGCGATCACCAATATCTCTGACGATATCACTTGGAGTACATTCATGCTACTCTCACATGAAATCTAACGTTCAATCCATGCACAGAACATTGTTTTGACACGCTCTGTAAATGCGTTCTCTTTTTACGAGAGACTGCCTACGATGTAATTGTACACGCAAAGTATTCTGTAAATATCGCCGCGCGAAGAAAGCAGCAGAGATTCATAATGGGACTATTTTATGCAAAATGTGGCTGAGAGTGAGTAATCATTAGCGCTAATCGAGTTGTTAGACGTTTGGTGTCATGTGTAACGTATGCTGTAATATACTGATAGCCGGCGAATAAATGTACGAGGGCGATTATATTGTCTTCTTCTTGACCTTTTTCAGACTGTGTTATATAATCGTTATCGATAATTTTAAAAAATAATTGTAGTTAGATAAAAAATATGTTACGAGACGGATTTTATTTTAATCTTGGAGATTGAAATTCTATTTAAATTTAAGGATAATGGAACTAAAATTAAAATCGGTCAGCTAATTCGATGTTGCAGGAATGTTATCATTTTGAAGAATAGCGCATTTAAGCGGTGAGATGCTTTTGGATAGGACGAGGTGAAGAATATCTGTTGATTTTTTTTTATATAACATCATTTATTAAGAGATAAAATAAATGACAAATAACATATCTCACTTATATGAAACTATAATATTTCTTAGTGTTCATTATTCGTTATGATATAAAAGAAATCACATCATATACGACCCCCTTCCCCGGCCGCACGTATGGCGGCAATTGCTCGAGTTTTACATATACGCGAATACATAACGAAATCGACAACTTACTTATCGCCGTAGGATATGCAAAACAGCGAAAATTCCTAAATTAGTCTCGTAAAGAGATTGCTAGCTCGCGCCGGCCCATGATAAGATTAGGCTACGACCGCGAAGCTTAATCCAATCAACATGACCGAGATGTTACGGCGAGCTTCGCGAGCAAGGAATTCCTTCCCAACTCTCTCTCGGAATATTTTTCTCGTTGGTAAAACCGATGAATTACTATTACATATAGGGTGCTTTCTTTAACCGCGGCTCGAAATCTGAAATTTAGAACGTGAAAAATGAGAAAAAGTGTTCTTTTTATTTTTTCAGCGCTCTAGATCTAGTCACTGAGATATTAATGTGCAATCGAAAAACATTCTTTAATGACAATAATCAGTTTGATCGTCCAAAAAGGGGAAGGGGGCCTAGTCAAATCACTTGTAATTATCACACAATCATTCCCGATAAGGTGGCATGTACTATTTTAATATGTTTTTTGTGACTTTCGGAGGTGGACTGTTCTTTCGGCTGTGTACAACTTGTGCACTTCTCTCTCTCTCTCTCTCTCTCTCTCTCTCTCTCTCTCTCTCTCTCTCTCTCTCTCCCCTCTCTTTCTTTAAGAGCTTGAACTCATTCGAGACAATTGGACGATGAGTTTAGAGCCAATTCACACACATATCCTTAAACACGCACACACACACGCTTCTTTTAAATTTGTTTTAACTCTTTACCGTTCGCACATTAACTTGCTGTTTTTCGTCGATATTTTTCTTTCTCTCTGTACTCGTCCACCTCCAAGGTTCTCACTATACACTTTACCGAAGCGTCAACTGCCATACGTGTCCAAGAGAGAAACAGCAATGAATAAAAGTCGAACGAAAAGTAAAGCACGATCAAACACAGAGCACAACAAAGCTTAAATGGTGCGAACATCTCAAGAATATCTATAAATAACGAATTTTGTGGATATTTAAAATATTTAAATAATAATAATAATGATGATAATAATGGCATCCTTGGTAAATCTTGTGGATGTTTACAACGATATTTCGGTGTATGAGATCTCAGTGCCTCATTTTTTAGCTCGATGTTTGATCGCACTTTGCTTTTGCCTACTTAATCGTCACTACATAAAAATCTCGATTTCTTTCATACCTTTCTCACTCTACCTGTTTCCTCCCATTTCTCTTCTTCTCTACTGTGCCCCTTAGAATTATCGCGAAATTATAATCCGCTTTGATGTGTGACTCGCCGCAGCGATATTCGCATGCAGCTTCAATGACAATCTCTCGCGTTTCTCAATTTTTAAGAGAAAAAAATAAAGAAGAAAGATATGGAACAGAACGTCGTCTGTAATCGTTACAACGTCCTTTTTGTTACATCCTTTTTTTTCTCTAGAAGCCTTGCGTATATTCCTTCTGTTTCTTTTTGCCTCTTCTTTCATACACACCCATATTCTCTCTCTCTCTATTTCTCTTTGTCTCTCTTCCGATTATTTATATTATGAGATCAATTCATGTATACGACTATCGCGAACATGTCGCAATATATTGATCAATGTTTTGTTATTTTCTTTTACTTTCTTTTATAATCGTAAAATGAACAGTACAAAAAAACAATGACAAAAATTTATGAGAACAAAAAGATAGTTAAAGATAGAACAAGAGATGAGATAAGAGTTTAAGACTGGCACGTTATTAAAAAATAAAATAGATAATAGATAACGTTAAATAAATAATGAAAAATAAGATATATAAAAAAAGCTGCAAAACAGAAATTTAAAATAAGAAAAGAGGAAAAAGGAAAAGTTAGAAAGAATAAAAAGGAAGATAGAATTATGATTTCTTAATATGTAGGTCCTTTCGGATTGTTAAATAAGTAAATTCTGAAGTAAAATCTAGTTTCTTCGTACGTAACTGAATGTATTAAAAAAAAACATTGTTATTAGTTTTATATAAAATTCGAAAAGTTATAATATAGCTTTCAATGTGCCGATACGATCTTCGGCGATGGTGTTTTTGAAAGCATTGCGACTATCCTAAAACGCATAAACAAGTAGATATTACGACGATTTAACGAACATTCATTCATTGGTGGTTCCATGACGCGTCAGAAATGGTATACGCATCGAGAAATCTATATCAATGTTCGCTTAATACAAAATAAAAAAAATTACGTAAAATTATACGAATGCCAGAAATCATGATACTTACAAACTAAATGCGTGAAGAATTTAGTTTTCCAACATTTGGATATGTCGAATTTATAAGGCGATTAAATATTATAAAAAAATCTGTGAATAAAATATTTCGAACATTTGCAATTAGAATAGAATACGATTTTTCTAATCTTGTGTGTTAATACATTAGATAATTTAGATAATATATGTTACTATTTAGAATTCAGATAATCATAACTTCTTGCATATCTCTTTGGTTTCAACTGTGTTGGACTCTCGCGTAATGAATTTAATTTTATAAGAAATGATATAATTTAATAATTTTGATCTTTGACCATTTGATGACAGCATATGCATCCTTGTAAACATATTAAAGAAGCTATCTAGAGTTCACTAAATTTACCAATTGCGAACAAGTTCGTATAAATCCTTGCGAACAAAAGAGATAAATAGATAATGAAAGAGAGAAGCAGTTAAAGAGAAAGACTTTTGGAGTAGAGCCTAAAATGAAATAACTTAAAGAAACAGAGAGAGTGAGAGAGAGAGATAGTGAAACTGAAAATACTGTCATTAGCATGACGAACGGTGATTCGTGCACCGAGTCGCAAAATCACATCCTTTCTTTGTTATTAATCGCAAAGAACGGCAGCAAGATACGTTACAAAGCAAAAAGAGAAAAAGTTTGATCGTCGAAAAGTTATTGGTTCTGTCGATTCGACCATTCCATTCCGGCGAGATAAACTGTAAGCGACGCAAAAACGTTTTTTTGTCCATTTTAAACTCTTGGTGTGATATGTGGAGACGTCGCTTAAAAAAAAAGGGAAACGCATCGCTCTGTTGGTCGATAGATCTCACTGTTACTATCCATTTAGTTTCGCATCATTCGGACAAACCATGTGTGCCTCTGCGTGCGTACATACGTTTACACTTATACGCGCGGAATCGTACTTTGGAATTTGACTTTGCTTCACTGGAATAAATCCGTCACCGGAGTGAGAAATGTAATTCGGCGTTTCTTAGACTAGATTAGTCGACCAAAAAATGAAACTGGTGTAATCTCAATAAATCCAGATGCAAAGATAAGAATTATCTCTATGTTTACTTGCAGTGATTAAATATAGAAGTTTGTATTACAAAAATTTTTACAAAATTTTAAACAACGCGTTTATAGAATCACAATAGAAATCGAATATTTAGTAAAAAGAAAATTGATTCAATATTATTACATATTAATAAAAATTTTATGTATAGTACATATGATATACATCTATCTATGTATACGTATAATTACGTATACATAGAATATAGAATACATCTAAATATATATTAAATATATTCTATATTTACATATGTAATATACATATTATTATATACACACAGTATATTTATATATAAACTGAAGTTATATTATCATATATAATAAAACTTTTTTTGCATCCTCAGAACTCAAATAATCATAATTTACTGAAATTGCATCAATTTAAATTTTTTGGCAGGATCTTTCGCTCACTGTATAAACCACTTACAGTCGATCGTTCGCAGAATGGAGATCAAAGGATTTTTCACGGAGAACAAGTTCACATTCCAAAGTACTGATTATCACGTCCTTGAGCGCGCACGTAAATAAATCGATTATCTGAGGAGCGCCCGCGCATACGCACGCACACGTGCACAATTATATAATAAAGAGACACCCTAATTACAAACGCTACAGGTAGAATCATCAAACTTCCAATTACGTGCGCACTTCATACGCACTCGCCACGCGCAGCACCACTCTCTCCCTCTCGCTCTCTCTCCCTTTCTTTCGCCGAGTTAATCGTAAATATGCGTATATATGTATCTATATATATACATATATATATATTCGCTTCTTTATGTGTATGTGTGTATACATATATATAGATATATGCGATCACAGAACACGTATATTTCGCGTGTAATAGTTGTGCCACGTTCTTTTCGTGTGTATCAAGTGTATGTACGTGTATGTATGTATATATGTGTGTGTTTTGCGTGTCTGTATATACCTTAATAATCTATTATAAGAATTTGATTTGTTTAAACAGCCTCGCCTCAATTCTCTTCGTACACAACACTTTGACATCGAACGAATGGCGTTCCCGCACGTAATCAATCGCCGAGGAAGGGACAGAGCTTCGTCAGCCGTACGTCGCGATTCCTATCGCTTTTTATCAAGCCCCTCCCTCCCTCCCTCCGTCTCTCTCTCTCTCTCCCCCCTATCCTTCTCCTCCCTCTCTTTCTCTCTCTTTTTTTCTATATAACGTTTTATTAGAACGCTACGCCGAAGGCATCGAAATTCGTTGATAAGCGCCCTCGTGCGCACGCGCAATATCGGGCGTCGAGAAATTGGTGTTCACGTGGAATCGGTCAGTTCTTTTAATGGCGCATGCAGAATTCGGATAATTCCGAAGTACGTTCTCCAAGCTATACTTCTTTCCTGTTTCTTCAAGCATAAGCCATTAGCACAAGAACAGATACAATGATCTTCTTTTCTTTCGAGACACCAAACGAATTTTCTTGTCGTGTAAAACTCGATGCGAACGTGGCTTTCCATCGCTAATCTCAAGATGGAAAAGCAGCCTAGATTTAGATGGTGCATGGGTTAAAGCGAATTTGCAACGACGCTTTTCGCGTTCGGCTAAACAACAGTGGCGCATTATCCCTCGGTAAATAAACACAGCCGATAGGCATTGCTTCTCTCCGCGGTCGCGTGCTCGTAACATAATAATCTGCACGCATATACACGCGGCTGCGGATCGTCCTACAATCTAAGGTTTACTCGACACACACGTATAATGAATGGTAAGTAGGTACAATTTTATGTTAACTCTTTCACGGATATTTTTTTACGGGATAGGTCTCGTCAAAATGAAACGGAGATAAAACGCATTACATACATATATATAGATATATACAGAGCGCGAAAGACGATTTCTCGGTCTGACGTTCGCGACGACGCACGTTGCGCCACACGCGAGAATCGACGTTCCGATAACTCGAAGCATACGCCACAAGCATGAGAACTCGGAGAAATCGAATCAAATCGGATCCGAGGCAAAGGATAAAGTCACGACGGAATTAGAGTTAATAGATTTTCTTAATTTACGCCTTACGATTAATTTTCCATTTCTCAATAAGCCATCCGGCACAAAAGAAAAAACGAAATGTCCGCGCGAAGCTATGAGTTTTTTCTTTTGCTTGATGTATGAACGCGTGTTGCGGTGATGCGTTTTCTTCAATGAATCGCGCATAAGATCGAAATTGCAAACGTAATAAGAAGGGTATATGTACGTGTGTATATGTATGTGTGGTGTACGTGTCAAGTTAAAAGCGCGACTTGAAAGCTTCTAAGGCGAGAGCAAACTTCTTTTTTAACAGATCTGAAACGTAAACGAAACGCACAAATAACAGACTGCTATAATGTCGAACGTAGAAAAATACAAGTGTCTATGTACAAAACAAATTATAAATCTTTCCTCTCCTTGTCATGTCTTCCTGTCTGTTCACACAATTTCTCCCTCCTTTTTTATGATCTCTACACAATCTCCTCTCAAATAAACGCGGAAAAACACTCCATTCGCCATCAACTCTACTTTATTACGCGAATAGACGAAACGTGCAATCGACAATGTTCGTGAGCCATATGAGGAACAAAGACGCGTTGGTCTCGTCGTTGAGGCGCCATCAGAAGAATCGTGCCGAGAGCGCAGCTGAATGACCAAATATTATGATCTTCTGTTTTCCCCGCAATTAGCATTTTTCCTTTCTTCCTCTTCCTCTTCCAACATCGCCTTTTTTAGCACTCGCTGAAGAATCGCGATTGCTCGCTATCGCCGCAATTCACGAATCGACGATGAAGCGGCCTTATGATAGTGCGTGCATATGTGTGTGATGTTCTGTATAAGACGCGATGATATCACGTTTGCTTGCTCCTTCTATGCCGCGCATTTCCATGCCGGAAGTCTGCGAATTTACAGCATGGAGCGTGGCGCGAGAAAACAAATCGACAAACTGCAGACTGACAGACAGCGGACAAACGAGGGAGTGACGCGGAACTTCGCTTTAGGTCATATACCGCATCACGGCACGAAGGGCATACAGCAGTTCTGCTTGCATGCGAGCCTCTAGAATCATCAGGTTCACGTGGACCTGGAAAACAAAGGAAAAAGACGATATTTAGCAACGTCCAACAGTATCGTTTCCTCGCTTCCTGCTCATATAAAAATACGTTTTTATGTTTCTTGTTTCATCGTGATAAAAACCTTATCACAGATGTTAAATAGCTAATTCCAAATGCATAATGCGTTTCATGCGAGCTAATCTTAACTTTCTATCGCGAGACTGGTAGCAGTTGATATTATTTGCAGCCGAATAATATCAAGTATTTTATATTTAACGTGTTCAACTCTTTTAAACCTATTTACATATAAATTACTGCTTATTTAAATTTCTATAAGATCCTTTTGAAATAGGAAGTACAGCCTTATTGTGCACTACTCGCATAATAATATATTTTAATTAAAATCAAACAACCTAAGCGATTTGATTGAAGTAGCTTATTTTTGAAAGAATTATATCGTTCATTTTTTTTTAAATTGTATAAAATATATATATTTTTCCTTTTGTTTCTCCCTCAATTACCTTATTTTAGTCAAATTGGATTATATATTTAAAAGATAATTGTACCTACCTTTTCACTGTGTTTGAATTCTCTCATGACACGATCGTAATCCCTCTTTGTGACGCGCTCCGGGTAGCAAACGGCGCTCTTGATGAAGGTTTTGAGGCTACGCTCAAGCAATTGATTCACCTCGTTGTAATCGTAATCGTCATGTCTGATGCCAAACATACACTGTATGTAGTTCCAGATCGCCCGTCTAAAGCGAGACGTGTCGACCTTGTTGTGCGTGCCCATGGTATAGTATGTCAGATTGTATGCGGTTTTGAATTTGTCGTCGAGGAGATTACCGACATCATTGTACAGACGATTCACTAAGGAGTAACCATGATCATCCCAGGAATAGTCTTGGACGCGGAAGGTCGGTATGTCGTTCAATTGACCGCGCTAAAAAGACGAAAAACATCGAATCAATATAAAAAAAAAGAAAGCACCAAGAGATAAGAAAAATTATATTGTCGATAAAAAGTCTCGGGAAAGATGTGAAGAGTGATGTTAGGGAACGAAAGAATATACTATAGATAGTAACCGATGAAGCAACTTTTTTATTATCTTGCGCATTAACGCCTGGCGTAAGCATTGTGCCCCGCCTTCGTAGCCTATCTTAAGTCAGTCAATACACAGCGTCGTCGCGCGGTAAATATTCATAGTAGTTACGCGAGCGGAGCCGTAAGCCGTACGCGCGGAGTACAGGTAGTCAGCTTAAATATTCATGGATGAGCTACACGCTACCTTGGAATATCGTCTTTCGGTTCTAATCCATTACACACTACTTAACTAGACGTACAAAAACAGCGGACGCGCGCGAGGAATCATCGCCACGTTGTTGAATAACATGAGGGTCGCACTGACGTTATCAACATAAATGAATGAACTCAATTAAGATACATAGCGAATATCTATTGGGCTAACTGTTTCGCCGTTACTAACGCGGTAAAATTGACGCCGAAGAAGCTCACCTTGGCAAAATCCTGGTAGATGAAAGTGGGATCCTCGATGAATAGACCGATATCGGAGTCGAGAACTGAGCTACTCCTTTGTGGCGCCGCTGCCAGCTCAGCCGATTGCGTCTCGACAGTCTCGAATCTCTTGGAGAGCTCCTCCTGCGTGATCTGATAGGACTCGGATTTTTCTGAGAGACGCTTCATACGTTCCATCAGGGTCTCTACTCCGACCTCCTGCTCGCCAACTATGCTCGGCGACGACGGCGGCGACGGTATATTTTCTAGAAAGTAATTTCAATTGTGAAGTTATATCAAAACTTCTGCCAACATAAATGTATGAAAAAACAAACTTATGCTTAGAAAGGACAGTTTAGTTAAATTATTTTAAAAATTTACCTAGATAGAGATCTGAAAGTAATTTTGTTGGACCAAATAATTATGTAGGACACTCAAACCAGTTTTTAGAATATCAAAATTTTTTACAAAATTGCTCATCATGCTCAAGTTTCTTATGTAATTATTATTATTTTCATTAGGCAACAAAATTATTTTCAAATCTAGAAAATTTTAGACACTTCAGTAAAATCATTCTTTCCCGTGTAAAAATAGACAATTTTTTTATATCACCGTTTTAATCACCGTTAGACAAATAATATTGCATTTTACCAGCGAAAGATCATAATAAGTATTACATACCAGTCTTGCCGTCTCCGTTAGGGATCTTTTTAGGGCTCGTGAGCTTATCTTTGGCAGGCGGTATGTTACTACTATTGTCCTGGATGTTCTCCTTATAATGATGACCAGTTACGTTATCCAATTCCTCGTTAATTCCGCAAGAAAATACGAAAGACGATAACGAGTGGAAGTGGGCTAATAGAACTATCGCATGGACAACCTCCGCTAAGGACCAATTGTCATCGCCCTTAGTCAATTTCTGAAAATACAAGGATTTGTATTGCATCACTGTCTCATGTGAATTCTATGCATGAATTCAAAATCCCACTCGCTTACCTCTATGTGAGATTTATTCAGAAGCCACGGTCTATGGGCTAGGATCTTGTTGATCTCATAGAGATCTTGCAGCTTCCCCGGAATCGATCTCAGGCCTTGGAGCCACGAGGGGTCACCGCCCTGAAGAAGAAACTCTCCCTTCTGCAGGTTTATAAGGTAGCTACATTGGTGCCTACCCGCAGCCTGAAATTACATTAAGATAGATCTCCAAACCTGTTCTCATCAATTTATCTCTCTCGCATCATCCACGACGCTTAATACCATCCTTAGACAACGTTTCTAACATAATCGTCTCCCCTACACTGCGAGATTATTATCTACTAAATCGTACATCATTAAAAGGGATCGCATAAATATTTCGATACGAAGGAAGCTGTAATTCTGACAAAGAAGGATCTGAAGTGAATGAAAACGCCTTTTGTGAAATACAGTTTCTTGCAAATCCTTCTTGTCCATATTAAGAATGCAAAAGTCAATGCAAAAATTTCAAGAGTGACAGAATTTTCACTCTCTAAATTAATCAAATTCCACTCCAAAGAATTTAGAGAGATGTCTGAAGCTAAGATTCTTAATATGAGCACGAAGGATTACTATTAGCAACAAATCGTATTTTAAAAGCATGTTTCTACTTCTGGTCCTCCCATTGTGAACAACTCGCTAGTTGATTTAAAACGTAATTGAAACACGTTAGGTATTAAAGAGACGAGATCCATATGCGCGATAAAAACGCTTCATATGATTCAAATGATCGTTCAGCTGTATTAAATACCGTCATGTAATGATGTAATATAATTATAGCGTAATCAATGCGCACCCCGCGCTACATAATAAATCAACTAATTTATGACCGTTAAGCTTCGATGGTGCGAGCCTTGTAATCTCGATTATCACGCTCACCTCAGGCCCGTACATCACAATAAGCAGATACACAGGCCTGCAGAATTAACTCGCAGATAATGTCTATCGATAAGATACTACCCGTAGGGAAATAAGGGTCGAATAAAAACGACGAGGCGTGCGAGTCGACCAAAAGCAATTTTGCTCCGCGAGGAATTTCTATTCGCGTATTGAGTACCGGATAGCGTCGCCGTGCATTATTGCCGTCGATGCACGTGTATTTGTGCACATGTATACGTGCGATATCGCGCATCGCGCACGATAAACGGTGGGTTTCCCGTCCCACAAAATTTTCGAGGACGAGCGTCGGAGTTATTGGCTCGATTTCGTGGGGAGGCCGGAGCGGCTTGCCATATGCATTTTTCAATAACAAATTTCGACCGGCGATAGGCGAATTGACGGCGACGTGATGATGCATCGGAGCGTAAAATTGCACGAGGTCGCGGCCGCCAATATCGCGCGTTATCACGCTCACGATCATTTCCAGCAGGTGACGAACAGCAACATCCGTTTCAAGGATATATGCACTACGCTCAATCCTGCATCCTCCAACGATGAATAATCCCGTGACATAGATTTTCACATTATCGATTTTATAAATTAATAGCGAAGAGATTTTAACAAGAGAATCGTGTCCGCAAGCGTAGTTAAGGTAATAAATAAAATCACCATCAATATCAATGATAAAATAAAGTGCGTTAAAAGTATCATTAAAAATATATAGAAGAGAGTCACGAGTTCAACATTTACCATTTTAAGTTTAACACTAATAGTCTCGCGTTACAATATATTGCAATAAACGTAAATAGCGGAAAATTTAACTTAACGATGCGGTTAGTCATATTTTTTGTTAGAAAAATATTATTTATGAAAATTTAGTATGGATTCTACGTAGGTACTATTATTTAAATTATCTGAACTCGACGACGATCTATTTATTCCCGCGTGACTAACTTTGCGAAGCCTCGCGGGCATGAAACACGTCAGTTTAGCACCCCTGACTCGTCATTTCGCCAACCGAGGAATCTCGCGTGGGCGTCGGATGCAGCACGATCCTGACAGAGTCAATCGATCATCGTGACAGGACATGGTAATACCATGGCTAAAGGGGCGAAAGAGCGAGCGCAAGTGAAAAAAAAAAAGGCGGGATTGAAGGAGAGAAACGACGGTGAAAGAAAAGAATGAGAGAACGGGTTGCGATGAGGTACGCAAACAAGACATGTGTTTGCTGTGAGAACGGTAAATCGATCGATTCGAGGCTCACGATAAGAGCAGAGTTCGCCAAATACATTTTCGCCTCCCTCCAGTATACAGTCAGAATCTACCCAGAAAACACAAGTATTTTGACGTGCTTTCCTCTATTATCAATAATCGATCATCAAGATCAACGCCATCAAATTCATCAATTACGAAAATTCGCATTATTTATTTCACGCGACGATTCACGAGTCATTAATTATCGCACTTTGCGCGAAGAAATTTACCGGCGCGCGGCGGGTGATACCGATCTTCATTTTTCACTCGATTATCACGCGGGGATTGGAAAGATGATAAAACACAGAAAGTAATGCATTATCGCGGCGATGAGAATAACAAAATATGTGCGAACGATGATTGGCAAAAAACATCTCAGACAGTCCGATATCGTTATATCAATATTCTAGTATTATTTGTACAATACAATAACCATAAATAGAATCGAGAAGCATTTTGTTTTTCTTTTTCCGAGTCGGAAATAATATATCATTATCATAAAGGGCGTCTCACCGTAAATTTATATTGATACAATTCGCTCCTTATATAATGACTATAATAAGTTACCGTTTTTCTGTGCACACATTCTTTGAAATAAATGGACAGCCATTAAGTTTATTAAAATTATTGATCTAAAATTATTGATACAATATGGTAATCAATGTTATCGTACGTTGATAATAGCAACAATTTTATACCTGCATTAATTTAGAAGATATATGTATAAACGCAAACGCGAGACAACACGATAACAATGATATTTATCTTCAAAGGCTCTCTCCCGTATATTTCCTTCAATAATTTATTCTGCATACGAACTGTCCGATAGCTAAATGATTAATGAAGTATAATTATATAATACTACTAAAACAAATCAATACAGAATCAATTGCATTTCATAATAATTTTTATTTTTAAATAAAAAATATTAATATGAATTTTTTAAACAACTATTCCATATATAATGTTATAAATTTCCAATGTAGAGCTTTTGATGAATAATCCAAAATGATCGCAAATCTCATTTCAAAGAAACAAGTCTACCGAGCACAATGTTTACCAGAAAAGCTGTTTTTCAGATACCTTATCATTTTATCACATCCGCGTGTACCGTCTAACAATTTATTTCGTCCTTGTCCGCACATCACCCTGTTTTCATCGAGATAAAGTACTTCTCAATCGATACACTGCGATGATATTTTGTCTATCACACCAGTCTACTCTGACGTACTTCTCGAGATATCAAATTAAGATTACTAAACTTCAAGTCTCGAGATTACGTAAGGAAAGCGCAAAAAAGGTGCGACAATTAAATGTAAATCGAATAATAAATTTAGATCGGTCGAATATCCCCGACATCAATCATTATTATTAAATATTTGAATAACGTACAATTCTCGATTCGAATTTTGAGGAAGTAATAAAGAAAATCTGTCTAATATGCGAATTATTCAAATTATCAGTTGAGTATAGAATCAAGCCCGCAATGGCTCACAACGACATCCGATCACGACTGCGTATCATTCAAAGGCGGAAGCTGTAACCTCGATATTGTATCCTGTAGAGATAGCAATTTTACAGTCTGCAGTGTGGAATTTTGTAATAAACAAAGTCGGCTGTGATCGCCAATGCTCGTCACACAGCCGTTAACTCGACAATTTAGAGCAAACCAGTTTGCGGAATCTGCATACCTGCTCTCGCGTTTACGTCGCATATCTAACAACACCGTAGTTTCTCTGATTTTATACTTTGTATATGCATTTACGGAAATATACATTCAATCGCTAACTGTGCATTAGCTAATGCGAGGTAGTCTACGGAGAAGAAGTAAGAGCTTAACTCGAGAAACGAGTTTCTCTGACAAGTCGTCTTAATTTTACAAGGAATGAAATCACGAGTGTGAAAAATGGCAAGATATATTTAATAAACCCGCTTTATGAATTCAATTGAAGGTTGATTGTGGAAAACAAACAGGTTTCTCGAATATCGCGAAAAAAATACTTGAATACTTGCTGAAAATATTTCTAAATATAAAATCCGACGTTTCGGAGATTGATAAACATTGTGAGACTGTATAAAGTATTTAACAATTTTAGAGAGCGATGAGGAAATTTTGTCATCTTAAAGATGCACGTTATTTTTATAATAGAGCATACTGTGAATTTTTTCTCACGATGCGAAGTAAAATCGGCAAATCAGTTTTATCTTTCCACTTGCGCGCGTTATCTAGACAAGCCTGTTTCTCGCACGAATCTGTATTCTGAGTATTGAATGATAAATGACTCATTTATTTAAAAATATGAGCTTGTCAAATTCTTACACGCGAACCTTCGATTCGACATTCTCTTAAGTTATTTATAGTCCGTAAAATTCTACGCAATGTAAACAAGCTTTTCATTATAAAAACTAAATCATTCATGGAAAAATGAAAAAAAAAACGTATACCTTAATTAAAAAAACAAAACATTTATCTCACTGAATGTCTTCTTTATGTCACAATTATGACATAACGCGGTTACAATTGAAAGTATGTTTTCAAGATGATTCTTGTGCATGCACATTTCTGCATGTTCAAAAGATAAGGTTATATAATTCTATACAACAAATGGCATATTTTCATACTGCACAAATAGCTAAAAGTAAGACAAACAAATGCGTAGATCGCCGAGTAAAGATCATAAAGGAACAGTCAATGTTATTTTTCACATCTTCACCAATTGCTTTTCACGAGAACATGTGCGGCATTACGAAACACACACGCGCTGCATTTACTCAGTTTGCGATAATCTTTGACCCGGTGACCTGCCTGTCGTTCGTCGAGGGTCGATCAGGGAACTTAAGAGAAAAGATGAAGACGCATCATTAACGCGAAGAAAAACTTAGCTCATGAGTAACAATTGTTTTATACGCGCATAAATTATATATTCAGTAAAACTAAGCATTTAATAAAAAATCTTCAAAAAAAAAGAGCTTTTTAAGAAAAGAAACATATTTCATCTCAAGTCTTGCAGATTAATAAAGTTTCTAATGAACAATTAAGATAACATCCTCTCTAAAGTTAACGTCAGTGTATACGACTTTCAATTACTCCAAGTTACTTTTCATAAAATTTTCGATTTAATTAAATGTATGTGAAAAAGCGTAATAAAAGTCGCAGGAATATATTTAAACCGTAACCCATAAGTGAAACATTTAATTTAACATGTAGGTCCTGGTAATCCTAGAATATTTTCCAATGTTTAAATAGTGTAACGATTTGGAAATAATTTTATGTTTCACAATTTTATAGTTGCCGCTGTTTTGTTTCATTTACAAGGCTAATTATCGTCCAAGTGTTGCAATCTTTTGATATAGTTGAAAATTTTTAAGTATCTTCTAAAACTAATAACACATAAAACTTTAATGCGTCTCTTAAGAACCCATATGTTTAATGTTACAATATGTGTTCTTGTTAAAAATCAATTAACGATATATAAAAAATTTATGTCGAGATCTACTGAATATAGCTTATAAAATTTTTATATAGAAAATAAGTATTTACCATAATGGCAATGAGATGTCTGTAGTCGTAAGGAAGTGGACCATCACCCCGAAGGATAAACTGCTGAGTGCGAAGGAAATGTTCCAAATATGTTGGGTGCGAGGACATTACCCTCGAAACATGATCGAGCCTGTTGTTCTGTAGGAAAGCATCCATCAACAGGACATGCGTCTGTAACAATCAAAACACATTGCTGTAAGCAAAAGCGTCACGCAGATATGATAGATTAGAGGTGCAATTAATTAGAAAATTTCAAAATATTTAACATAAAAAAAAACACAATTACAAGAAGATAAAGTTAATTAAAAATACAATTCTCTTAAAATAAATTTGACATTTTTCAAAATCGTAGAACGATCACTGTTCGTCTACTCTTTCTCTTCGAAACGCTAGAAATGTATTCGGATTTTGAACTCCACACTTGTCGTGGGGGATTTTCAGGTAAAAAGATCTGTCTCTGTATTAGTATCCACGCAATAATTGGCTAGCTCAGTTATGTTGGTTGGATCTAGCGTTATTTGTTCGCTCAGACCTTGGCAGGTTTTCGGCATTAGAAAGTATATAATCACGTTTTCACCTACGCGCCACATAACGGTATATAAATCGCTATATGTATAGCGGATATATACATACACACGGTGTTTCGAAAATCAAGGTACGACGAGAAAAATGATCCTCAAGAGCATCTCTAAATCTGACTGGGTAATAATTGATATTAGTAAATATGCCACTGGTAATCAGTGAATGAAATGTGAGTCCCTAACCTAACTAACTTTTATTACGTGATCTAACTGTCGAGCTGCCATCCGTCTGGAATTTCCTGGATTTGTCCTAGTTTTAAAGGCGTCGGAGAACGTCCACTCGATCTGGATTTTGTATAGTTTTTTATTGTATTTGTATTATTATTACTTTAAAAATAACAACTACACAAGCGTTGTCACTTGATTGAATTCTCGGTCGCCCCACGCGCCATCAATGCCGTTCAGCTGAAGCTAAAGTCACTATAAAGGAGAAGGTATTTTAACTTGTGTAGTGTCTGAATTTTATATAATATTTAAATATTCAATGAATATATGGTATTGGAAGATTAAAATTAACGTGCAAAAATATCAGTATTCAAATTATATAATACTCAAACTTTCTTTTTTATTTTTTTCAGTTAAACTTCATTGATTATCCACTGATTCAAATTTATAGAAAACGAAATAATATTTCCAAACTGTAGAATAAAATTTATTTATGTTTGTTTTCGAAAAAATCAACTTTGAATATTTATCGCGTATTATATCAATTTTACAGATCTCGCTGTAAGACTACTATTTCTGTTCATATGTTTGTGTCTATTGTATTGAATATAATCGAGAATACATACAATAAAACAGAATATTCATGCACGATAAATTTTATTATTTTATAAACTGTTAAAAATGTCCGAATAAAACAAAGCCTTATAAAAAAAATGTAATATTTATCTGCGGAGCCTTATATTGTATATCAATTTTTATATTGTTAAAAATTTGTATTATATGGTTTAGATTTATTTTTTTCATGTAAGATCATTTCGTTCTCGATAGTATAATATCCGAAATATATATACATGTTTATTTGTCACACCTGCTGCGTCGATAAAGAGCGTTAATCGTACGCAAAAGGCGTTAGGTGCGTTAATGGCAATATTAATTACGTAATCGCGTTTACGACACGTGCACAGATATGAGGGAGTGGGTTTCCGGGTCATCCGAAAGCGATTCACGCAATCAGGTGTTTGCGTTGCATCATTCAACGATTCGTCTTGACTACTGTTGATTAATACATCACCTCATGCTTTTGTATACATGTCTCGCGAGAGATATGGGCACCTAGATAGATATCGGCATAAATTACAGCTCAGTACACTGGACACGCTACATAGAGTATCATGCTTAATGACCGTGTTATACTCTGTAACGTGTGATTGCTCCTTAATCGATCGGACAGAACAAACAGCAATACACCAGCATGAAATTATTATGTGTACGTTTAAATTACAGGAAAAAGCAATTGCAAGAACCTGCTGTCAAGAAAGGCATAATTGATATCTTAAAAAAAAAAAACTCGTGGATAATTTTTTTGCGCACCCTGTCACGCGAGATTTGAAAATTCACAGATCAGAACATTGTCTATTACGGTAAATTCGTATGCTTCCGGGTTTGCTTTTAGTATTTCCTAATGTAATTCGTAATATATGCTAACATTCGTCGATATAATAATTCATCGTTAGAAGAGGAACGAGCGTGACTGTACGTGACTGGAGTCACGTTTTACGACGTAATATAATTTACTAGATACTAGCTTGTTAATATTTATAGTTCCTGTTTGTCAGTTTTTCTTGCTGCTATCGATATTGAAATCAACTCATCCATTATAAATATTCCACCTGTCAGACTTATTAGCCGTGCTTCCGCCGATCGGAAGAGTTCTGGTGATCGATCGATTGCTGACGCAATCACATTTAGGATCGTTTCAACAAATGCATCGGAGTAAACAGTAGGGTAAACAGTCGTTCGTCATATCGCCAGTTAGTGCACGTGCTCGCAATTCGAAATGGTAATGGACTTCTCGTGTGTGGAAGTCAATTAGTCAGTTCAAATTCTTTGTTACTCGCGAGATTCGTTTCACGCAGAGACAGAGAGATGCGTAGATTTTTTATTCGTTCTGATCGTTTCCGTAACGTTCCCCATTTTTACACGAGTGTAACAATTTCTTCGTAAAACGTTCTCTCAGTTTTCTCACGCATGCGAAAAGGAATAAAATTGTGAGTGAGTTTGTGACGAATTTGCAATAAAATCTACGAAAACGTCAATAGCTTGATGCAAAAACTATTCAATACTACGCAAGTTAAATTTTGATTGGTGGTGTGTGCGCGCGCGCGCATGCGCACGCGTACATATATAAATAATATAGTGCTCCAAACTAACGAGAAATATTTTAAAAATAAATCTTTGTAACATTTTAACGAAAAGTCTAATACCAAAATGCCGAGGCTATGACAGTTTTCAAATGGGAAAAGTTTAAATATTATTGACAGGGCTAGAATTTGGGATTGTGTGTATGTGTGTATTTACATTTATATTTATTTGTATATATATATATATATATATTATATACGCACGCACGAGAATTTTTGCAGAGAAGCATAGATAACGGTTTTTTTCTGTTTTCCAAGAAACCTCGCAGTTCTCAACGTTTCTCATCGATAACAAGTTTACACAAATCGCGTTACTTTCACATATTGACCGTTTAGTCATCAAAGCATTGTTAACGTTTCAACACATTATATCTATACGCATTATCGGCATTTGAAGTATTGTAAAAAAATATCAGTATTTTTTGTAAAAATTGTCTTGTATTGTTTGTCTTTCCGATTTGATATTTATCAGTGATTAATGTTATTCATCTGACACCTATTGAAATGAAGTAATAATAAAAGAATACCAACCTACAGTCAATAAGTATCACTTAAATAACTACTGTTCAACTTGCGGTGCTACTGTCGCACGCAGACTGAAAGTATGCAGTTATGACACGAGTCTACACAAATGCAAACATAATTTGTCCTACAATGATGTGGTCGACCTTGTAATGGGTCGCTAACCTGTGTGCACACAGGCACACACACACACACATAAACTGCGAAAGACTTTTCACTTTGGCGCCGGCTTTCGCCGAGGAATATTGAACGTCCCACACCGGACGTAACGCGTGAACGCAAGTGGGACACGTCACATTGCACATCCTCCGTTATAACTGTCTCCCAAGGAGAAAAAACCTATTACATGTGATAACAGAGCACCGTGTATACATAACGCAGCCGTTATGCCTCAACTGGTACGCGTTCACCTCGTCGCAACTCGAGGAATCGTTATCGTTCGTATTCAGATTACAATTGAAAAACACCAGAGACGGTTATACCAAATGTATTAACATACGCTTTCTTTCAACAATCGTCGACGTGGTCGATTTCACTGAGCGATACTCGACGTAAACAAGCGAAACGAAACGGGTTCAGATAAATGCGCTTACCAGGCTAAAATCATCGCTGCAAAAGATTAATCGACGGCTTACGAGAGCTCGCCTGCGGTTGATTATTATTATTGTACGTCCATAATGGAAAGGGTTTACCCAATGGTAGAATACCGGTTTCTGGTGCGTTGAAGTTAGCCATCGAAGTTCGTGTAACTAAATTTTGTAGGATTCCTATTCAAATGAATGTATAGAGCAGTTAATAAATACGTAAATTTATAATGAGCAAAGGAAACGAAGAAATAAGGTCTTCATCTGTATAATATCATTTCTTGCAAAAATAAATATTAATTTCAACTTTGTTTCACAGAGAAATTGTACTAGTATATTTAAATACTTTACGTAAATTAATGCATAATGTGCGTAAAATTCTTATTCTTCTTGCATATCACAAAAGAATTATTTTACATCTTAACGATATTTATTATGTATTATATGGAAAAAACGATTACGTTGAAGTAACTAAAATTTTAGCTAAATTTGAAAATAATTTTGTTGGACCATCAAAATATGTAGGACACTCGAATGGTTGCTGAAATGTCAAAATTTCTTGAAGCATTGCTTAAGATCTTATTATACTACAATATTAAAATAGTACAACAAAATTATTTTTAGAACTGTGTACTTAGCTCAATTTTTAAGTATTTCGACAAATCGTCCTTTCTCTGTATTTTTTGATAAATTATTTTTGTTCCAAATTGCGGGTTTAAAATTGAGTTTATTTTCGGCGATTTCAGAAGCAATCCCACGAGGGAGTTTCCGCTCATTTTCTGTCAACATCGCGACTAAATCGACCAGGTAGCGACACGTGGATTCGATTGTAGATAGACGTAAGTACATATAATAAACGAAAGACTCATTAAGGAATGGTTCTTGAATCGACCGATCTATTATTAAATGACGACTAGCGTTCGTTACCGAGAGAGGCCGACTCGGCGGAAATAACAAATTACTCAATGTCAGTTAGTCGGCGTGGTAGCCGGAGATCGTGAGAGTAGTCCAAGCACTCGAGAAAATTTAGCTGATACTTTTCGACAGGAACTCAACGATCGCATCGCTCGAGGATATTCCTCTTCCTTCTCAAGAGAGAAGCAGATGATCTTTAGAAAAAATTCGAGAAAGAAATATCAAAATAATTGATTCATGATTCATCGCATCGAATGTTTGTCCAGAAACATATTTCTCACATTATATTTTATAAACATTCTTTGCGCAATCATTGCAAGAAACGTATGTAAAATGATATTAATATTAATACCGGCGATTAATCTAACATTCATCATTTTGCTACGTAAACATCCGCTTGATGGTTTCTTGTTCTCGAGTCAGTTATTTTTCTGACTCTGCGTTATATTACTTAGTGAATGTAAAAAAAACAGCGGACAATCGTTTGTGTGATAAGTTTCATCCATATTGACGATAGTCATTAACCGTTAAACGCTGGATATGATGCGAAAGAAGTCGTTAAGTTGTTTTCATCGCTCTATTTTCGCAGTGTATTTTTTACCGCTAAATTAGCTATTAGATATACATCATATGAACTTTCAGGGACTCCGTGGAATTGCTGCTTTATCCCGACCTAACCAGAACGGTTTCATTAATGAAGTTATTTGTATGCACATAAGCTACAAGAATATTATTCTTATACATTTCCTCGCAATTTTCTCGTCACGATCCAAGGTAGCTTGCGATTGAAACCGGTATAATTTTACCGAGTTTAATTTTCGAGGCAACAGATAGACGGAAATATTCCCTCTTACGGAAAAGTGATTAGTGTAAGATTCTCTTTGGGCTCTCTTCAGTAGATCTGTAGAACTGTAGTCACAAAAATTATAACATTTTAATTCTCAAAAGAGATATATAAATATAATTACAATATAAAGCTATTAACCTGCTTGCAATAACAATATTTCTGTTCCTTCCAAATAATTTTTTTACTATTACAAGCCTCCAAAAAATGTAGAAAAAGTCAGGGTTACTTTTCAGCATCCTCTGTTATAAGAAATTTAAAAGATATTAGAAATATTTTATTAAAGAAAACCAGACTCAGTCTTTAGAAAGATGGAGAGTGAGAATTCGCTTGTATACTAAAGACCCAGATTGAAGATAAAGATTTAAAGACATTGAAAAAAAAAAATCAAACAATTGTGCGAGGCAAAAGGAGTTGCAGATTTTACCTCGCAAAAATAACCGACTACATCATAGACGTAGTTAGATATTACTCAATTGACTCTCGTACTATGCTATTTGGCAAGCCGTGTCTCTCGCTCCGACACGAGGCCCTCAGAAAGCGCAGCCAGCGCGGCAGGTCTCTTCTCCGTCCGAGAGCCCTTTTTCTCTTGGCGGAGACTCCTGGCGATCAGCCCGAGAATCGCTGAGACTTCGTGGCGAGCTCCTCGAAGAAGCTTCCTCAACCCTTCTTTCTTCGAAGAAGAGCCGAGATTTCACGTCACGTCGAGATTTTCCTTCGCCAAGTACGCGCCACGTTGCGATCGGACGTCATTTATCTTGCGAATCGCGTGACTTTTCTGTACGTGACTATAGACAATAGGAAAGCGGGCGTCTATACAAGTCCTAGAAAAGGAACAACTGGGTCTGCTCTAACGTCGGATCGTGCTACGGTCCCCAAAATCAGTTCGTGAATGGAAGGAAGCTAAAAGATTGTGCACGGTTCCTGTATTATATACATATGTGTGTGTATGTCAAATAATAATTTCCTTTCTTACGGAAATCACAGGAAGAGCATAAATTTTATGCACATCGTGGCAAATCTCTCAGTTTTTCATTCAAGTGCACGCCAACATTCATTCACGTGCGACTCTAACAATACATCTAACAAACGCGATCTCGCAAAAGTCGCGTCTTCTACCGTTAATATGTTCAGTTCTTATTGGAATCGTGCGTCTTGACAGTCGCTTCATATAATAAACAGACGATGAATGGCGATATATAAGATAGAGTGCATCCTCCTCCTCCTCCTCCTGCATTCATATTGTATCGTTATTGCGATATCCATACTTTATGCCCAGTGTGTGCCGCAATGTCGCGCCGTGTCGCCGCGTCTCTCATAACGGACGACAATGCACGATGAACGAATATTTCTTTCCATAATGATACATTAAACGCTATTGTCCATTGTCAGCCGCGACAATAATTACTGGAACAAAGCCGCGTAAATTATGTATGCGACATACTAAGAACATATAGCACAAAAATAACGCGGCGATGTTGAGACTAAAAAAAAAAAATCTGGTTGAAAATTTCGTCGTGACAATGGAAACGATAGCAGCAAGTTTGTGTGAGATCCATAGAACACCATTAAAAGGAGACTATCTGAAAATTATGTTTGTGAGCTGATAAACGTACACAAAAAATCACGTATCCTATTATTTGAATGTTTACAGTTTATTATAAAGCTGGGTTCTCCAGTTCCGTCAATGTGTGTGCGTAAGATTAAACTCTAATCTCGGTTTAACTCACGCTGTTTATCTTTTTTAAGTCTTGAAAAAGAATAAACTCTTTCTGAACCGAAGATTAAAGTTAATCTTATATTGATGGAACCGAGCCTTAGTTACAGCTTAGATGGCATTCAATTTTTTATTATATCGAAAGATTAAGAATTTACGTCATATATACAGAGTTTCAGTAAGATAAAATGGACCCCCCGATAGATATATCTAAAAGCCGCTAAGAGCTTCGCCCGTTATGGGCCGTTAAATGAGAAAAGCGTAGCCGTAAAGTTGGAGCTCTAGAAAAATTTTTAAGAACGTAAAAAAGTTTTCAGCGCGAGAAAAAGTGAAAAGGCTACGTTTGACTTACAATCTCGTGTTAACGTAAGATCGATAAAGTTAAAATACTCGATGAATATATATATTAATATATTTTATGTAGAAAACTGTGGGATCGATAATACGTCCATAATATGCGGCTTACTGTTTCCGGATGGGAGTATAATGCGTCGTTTCGATGCAGAAGAGAGCTGAACTTCTTTAGAATTCCACGCCATTCCTCCGATAGAAATCCGAATCGCTGCTCGCGCGAGTCCTGTGTGAAGATTGTTCGGTATCTTATTGGTGAAGTTCGCAGCGACATAATGCGGAAAATTATAATTCATACGCCAAGTGTGTGCCGCGGTTCGTACGGTAAAAGTACACCGGTGCGCACCGCGGCGAAATTACAGTGCAAATTGCACACACGTAGAATAATAATGTTGTAGTCGAGAAAGTACGAGTTTCGTACTTTTGTTAATGCGAAATCGCATGTCGGATGAGAGGAGCCTCATGGGTTTTTAACGACGTTAGCTCGGCTCACGATGGAAGCCCAGAAAATGTTGGACCGTGGGCCCTATTGCCCTAGGCAGTATGCCTCCTATATTCTATAATTGAGGTAGTTCGAGTTGGCGACGCTCTCGAGACGATGCGAGCCGGCGGCGTGCATTTTGGACAGAATCTCACGGCTGCGCGGCGTAAACAAGATTAGACTATGCTAATAGCATGATTCCGTGTGGGCGCCAATCTCGGGGTGTATAGCATGCTCCACGAGAAGAGAAAAAAAGGAAGAGGAGAGAGAGAGAGAGAGATGAAAATGCGACGCGCGCGTTACACGCCGACGTTTATCGCGAGATCGCGCGAATAAACACCGGCACCAAGGACCGTATGTTTGTCATACTCCGAGCATCTCGAGAAGCGAATGACGTGCCACCGCGTATCTACACAAACACGAAGCCTTGCCAATCGCACAGCTATATTTACGCGGCTTTTTTATTCACGCGGTTATTTACCACGCGAACTTAACATTTCGCTTCGATTGCCGCAACGCGAAGCAAAGTACAGCGGAAAGTCATTGAATAGTCATTAAAACATATATTAAATCTATCTTAAGAACAGGTGACGACGCTATCAAGCAAAAGTTCTTGACAAGTTTGACTGCGTACGATAGTAAAAATGATGATAATTTCAATTACTAATTAGCGTAGTGGAAAATAACAACACCGTAACGATGCCACGTAGAGAGATTCGATGCAAATCTCAGTACCGAAGTACATTGCAAATTCGTTCAAATATGTATGGTAATATAAGTGCTTTCATATGTATGTGATTAGTTTTCGTGTAGTAATAACAATACTGCACACAAAATTTACTTTAGATCTGTTTTCTATAGCTGAACTTTTGGAAATTAAAGTGAATTACATGATATTTGGAAACGAGAAAAGTTCTAGTATATAGGTATAAAAAAAATTGATCTATATGAACATTTAGTACAAAGTATTTTTACGCGGCAAATTAAATTACACAACACAAAAAATGTACGAAATTTTAATAAATAATGAATAGTATTAATTCAACATTTACTCTTACGGTAAATAAATATTCATTAAGTAAAACAATGACAGTTAATAAGTCAAATTAATAGTTCTTACAACAAGAAAATAAATATACGTTTACATTTAATAAATGTTCAGTTAGTACTAGTTTCAAACGAATATTTATTAATATTTAGTACTTTTTTTTCTTAGTGTATATAAAAACATTAATTATACACTTCAATTGCAGTATATCCTGCTCACAAAAATCTAACGATACCACCGTGTAATATTAGTTCATGTCACGAGCTTGACTATCAGCTTAATTTTAAAACGCTTTATATATTATACACAACCCTCATCCGCTTGCCTTCAATTGCCATAATTTTACCGACTATTCTATATGATCCATTAATCAACCGCGGTTGTCAACGGAGGCTGATCATGTACACGAATGCAGTTTGATTATTGGTCATGGGCGAGGCACAGGAGAAGGGCAATAATCTCCGTAATAACCACAAATACTTCCAGTGTCGCGGGATCGCCACGGTATTACGAAATTATTTAACGAAAGATAACTGGCAGATGGGGATTATCTATCAGAAGACGTGACGTAGCACATAAAAAAAAAAACCAATTACGTCAACAAATGGGCGTATTGTCACGCTGCGTGAGTCACGCAGTATTTTTCTAATCAAATTTCCAATCAAATTTCTAAGTCACGCCACCTGGATTATCTTTAGCAGCAAACACAAATAACGTAATTACAAGGCCATTGAAGTAATCAATTATTTATTAACATTTCAATAAGTCTTTTGTTAATCAATTCGTTAATTATTAGACTTAAAACAACACATTGATAACTCTTGTAAAGTTATAGAGTAAACAGTGTGTTGTTGTCTCTAGTTTCATCTAAGACTATTTAAGTCTTATCAGAATTTAACTATTTATTGGCGTCAGTGATATCAGTTTCCGCGAAAAGTTCCCAAACGTCCCACACGCTTAGGCTTTTCACCACGATTTGCAATTGTCGGAACTGAAAGATGTCTTTATTACAAACAAAGTAATTATTTATTAGCCTTCGAACGAGCCTTTTGTTAATCGATCATGAACCATTATACTCATTTTAAAGAAATTTAAAAAACATATTGACTGGTTGATAAACCTCTTACAGAAAGTGAACAGTGTTTCCTCCTCTAGATTTATCTAATGTCTGTTCAAGTCTTATCAGAATTTAATTATTTATTGGCGTCGGTTGGTATCAGTTTCCGCGAAAAGAGTTCTCAAACGTGGCACGCTTATGCTTTTCATCATGATCTGCAAATTGTTAAAACTGAAAGATGTCTTTATTATGCAACGCGAGTCAACGAGTTCTTTCAAGACGGTTCCCTAGGCCGCGAGAGCGCGACTGCGCTACTTACACGCCCCATTACAATTCAATGGGCGCCGAGTAACTTCGTTTAAGCGCGATAAAACGCGCCGTGGCGAACTGTGCGCCGTTTATTTTATCATCGAGTTCGCGCGACAGCGCTCCAGATCCAGGTGAACAAAGGGGCTATTAGCTTCGCGATTTATCCACGCTCCGCTTTGTTGTCCGGTAATTGACGCTGTTCCGAACGCGAACGGACTCCGTTATAGGAAACCCGTCGTCGACCCGCCCGAGCGCACGCACGTTTCATGCCGTCGTGTCGGTTACTGCTTTGGAGGGTTTTCAACAGCCCTTCGCCACCCATTTCGACGCTAACGAAGTTGTTCCCAAGACAATACGGACAGAGTTATTCGCAAAATTTCGCGCAAATTGCCGCCGTAATGCCAAACTCGCGTCCATATGGCCCTCCTTTGTCCCCTTTAGTCCTCCTACAAAGACTCACAAATTTCATATTAATAGCTCCCTTCGGTATGCAGGAATACCGAGCTAACTGATATTTGATAAAAAGTTTTTTCTTTGGTTACTTTATTATATTTTATTCGTGTGAGATTGATATAATACGAGTGTTTTCAAACATTATTTTTTCTCACCTAATTAAAATTTTGTAAAATTGAAGAATAAAATGGCAAGAATGCACGTGATAATTTATTTTATGAATGTAGAATATAGTTTCGAAAAAAAACTTAATTACACCACGATCGAAATTATAACACCAAGTATTACATCAGCTTTAATTATTACACGCTTAAGAAATATTATCTTTCTCAGTTAAAGAAATAATTTTGTAAAATTCAAGTTTGAAGTAATAAGCATATAACAATAAAAGGATATAACAACTTATTTTATATAAATGCATATATTTTTGAAAAAGCTTAATTACATCACACACACAACACACACATCATCGAAAATATTATATGAAATATCACACCAGCTTCAACATGCTGTGACGATTAACAAATATTATTTTTCTCATATAGTTAAAGAGGCAATTTTGCAAAATTAAAGGATGGCAAAAAAACGTGCAATAATTACATGTTTTGTTCACTTGCTAAGTGATAAAATTGTCGTTTTTTAGTTGAAGAAAGAAATGGAAACATAAGGAAAAATGGAAATAACATACATATACTGTCATTTAAACATATTATTTTATTAGTGGATAAAGACTCGACGTAATCGAAAGTTTTTTTTGGCATCAAATTCTTTTTATTATTATTTATACTAATTTAACACTTCTTGTCTTTTTGTCCATTTTTTGGCTTTTAATCTCTCTCAAAATAACACATTTCAGAAACATTGCATTTCAAAATTAATATTACGAAAGTTAATGATCCGAAATATTGAAATTCAATTTTTAGAAAAAACATTGCTTTTTTTTAGTTATATAGTAACTGAGCGACTGGTTTTAAAAATGCATAGGAGATATATAATTTTCAAAAAATTTAATTATACAACACGATCGAAAATATTACACCAAGTATTACATCAGCTTCAATTATTACACGCTGTGACGACTAACGAACCTGTTTTGCAAAAAAAAAAAAATCATCAAAGAGTTCGGAGCGTGCTTTTTCGCCCCATTGTAGCGTACAAGTAGCGTGCTTTCAGAAAAACAGAGATGGAAAAGTTCAAAGGGAGAACTTCAACAACGTTGTTGCTCTCACCAGATGTTGACTGGACGAAAACGTAACGATCGTAAAAATCGTGCCTCGTCTACCACGCATCGACCACGGCCAGTACCTACTCGGATTCGTATCTCCACACGCCTGCTTCGAGGTGGTTTGGAAAACCTGACCTAATTTCGTAGCCGGCGCCGTCAATTATATCGTGTAACACGTGCGGCGCGTACTTCGCAACTCTCGTCACGTTGGTCGGGGCTAAATGCGAAGTCATATTCCCGCCACGTTTAAGTATAAGATGTAACGTTGAACCACACAGGATCATTTACATTAAACACACAGGATTTATCGATAAGCAGCACTTGTTCATTCCGGCTCACTCCGGATATGCCAGAAGATAAAGAAATGGCGTTCTATAGTGTGAAGGTAACGACGATTACGTAATCGAAGCTGAAAGTGAAGATAATAGAGTCGCGTTTGAGGTAAACTGAAAGGCACCAACCAATGTAAGGCACTAACTGAGATTTCACCGTGCGGATGTAATGCTTATTCAGCGTATACTTGTTGTCGGAAGTCGACGGTTCGCATATCGCGCGCAGCGAGCGAGAGAAGACAGAAAACACGACAAACAGTGCGGCGCGACAGGTGGGGCGGCAACGCTTGTTTAAAAGTCGATTCGATTGTTCGGTCATGCGTGCCCGGTTTCGCAAGCGGCGAGATAGAAAGATAGGCGAGAGAGAGAGAGAGAGGGAGAGGGGCAGGGGGAGGGAGGGAGAGGGAGATTCTGACGTACCCGCTTAGGACGCATGAAATGAAAATTTCATCGATCGCCGGAGGTATCCCTAGCCCGAGAGCGTAAATTGTGATGCCACTGTGCTTTATACGTATAGTAGAGCTGCCCCGAGCCATCGCCGAGTAAATCGAGACGGTAACTCCGCCGCGCACCGAGTACTAAGGATGAGAAAAATATGATCCCGGGTGAGCTTTATAAAATTCTACGCATGAATATTTAGTAGCGTATTTCACCACGCGCACACAACGGTGTTGTGAGACGTTACATAATGAATGTGTGTGTGTGTGTGTGTGAAATAAAATTTTTATATCATTTTCTCTGCGATTTTAGACGATAAAAGAAAGAAACCGGCTCCTGTTTGCTGTAACAGCGCCAAATCAACATTGCGACGAGAAGTCGCAATATCTCAGGCACGATGCGAGATAAAAATATTTTCGGAACGCACACAAAATCATTCTGTTTGCTGAGAAAAGTTATTCAATTAATTTTCTTCCTTTTAAGTAACGGTTATTATCTTCGATAAAGAATATTCTTAAAATATTACAAATTTTATAGAAAAACTCATTAATTATGTACTCAAAACAAAGAATTTATTTTCCTTTGATAAATATTATAAAATTGATCGAAGAAGCGACTTTACCATATATAATAAGCAAATCGAATTTGTTTCAATTTAATAATCTTAATCGAAATATTAATATTAAACTTATATACTCAGAATATATCCGAATAAATTTGATGCCTATATGGTAAACATGTGATTTACAGATATACTTTTGGAATACTTGGAACACACGTATTACTTACATACAATAAGTATCTTTCTGTGTGCAGAATATTTTTCGTTCGTGACAATGCATTCCAAATATAGGACACCTCACGACATCTCGAAAAAAATATTTTCATTTCATATATGCGTACAATGGTTCGCAGTTATTGACTCCGTTTTCCTTGGCACTCCATTCATGAAAAGTTGAGCCGGTGAACAGATTACCATAATTTCTCTTAGTTTCCTTATGCGGAAACACCGAAGTGACTTCGTCGTGCTCTCAAGTCCGCTTACATTAATTGTTTGAGCCTCGTTTCATCATCAGGCAAAATCTTTCCATTATCCCGTAGCGAGTTATAAGCGTCGTGAAATAATTGCAAAAATAAACCTCCAAGCCGGCATTACGAACGTGCGGCCGAGAGAAAACGAGAGAAGAAGAAGAAGAGAACGTGGAGACGTCCGAGAGGGATTTATACGACGTCCACGGTCGAGAAGCCGATTATTGGGAGGAAGGCCTTGTGCCACATTGTGTATCGCGTAAATCACTCCCACACGACATATATTGTCGCGTAAAGCCAAATTTTTTCACCTAATCGCGCTAGTGTTAGAAAAGAAGGTCATTCTCCTGTTACGTAACGCGCGATCATAGAAAATATCTCATATACTAAGCCTTGCGTGTTGCACTTCATATTGCGAGCAGATAAATAGCTTTGTGTTATAAAAAGTACTGACACTGAGAAAAGAGTCTAATAATAGTTAAGTAAAATAATTTCAATCGAATGTTCGGTTAATATAATCAAACGTTTAATATTATAAAACGTTATATAAATCGAACATTTGGTTGCTATTATGATTCTCTTTTTTAGAAAATTACGTATATAATTTATATTATAATAATTAAATTACAATTATACATTTAAACTAAAATCTCTATAACAGACTCTACGTGTGGCTCATCGTTAGATAAAGGAATTGAACGTTTAGTAGAGAAAGTTTGATTGAATCGCGACTATCGGCGGCGCTTCAGCTTCAATACCTCAGCTTCTCAACGACAGACACGCCCGATTTCATCGACCACTATGTACGTAAAGCGAAATGAGGGAACCCGACGTATCGGTTAAATTTATTCGCGCCGTTTGCGAAATCGAGCGCGAGGCGACCGCCAATGCGAACGACGGTATTATCGTAATATCCGAAGCGAGTAAAATATGCGTGGAGTGCCGTTGAATTCGATAGGAAGCGAAACCCGAATTGACGTTATGAGAAGCGCGATATAACGTTAACTCGACGGCTAAATTGTAATCGCGTAAAATGCAAAGCAGTTGTCCGAATGACGTTATTTTACACCGACGTGAATTCGCGTCGCGTATCGACAATCATCTCTACTTTCAGCGTTTATGAAATGCAGTAATTTATTTTTCGTTTACCAATAATCCATAGAAATTATTAAAATGACAGGCATTATTTATTATTCGTCTTTTGTATTGAAAATAAAAAAATAATGCTCGAAAAATAAATTAAATAAAAAGTAAAATTTTATAATACGCGTTTTTTCGAGGCGTCCGACGCGTCATCAGTGTTGATTAATAATATCCAATTCTTCAAGAGATCTTCCAAAGGCTTTTAATGTGACTTTTACATCGCGGAGAAATTATTCCCAAATTATACTTATTTCGCCTTTCGAAAAGTGTTGCGTACAGAGAATTGCCGTGGGTCAAAAAATGGACATGAAAAGAGAAGTTAATGGCAGTCGATTCGTGAAATCAGGCGGCCGTTAACGACAATAATCATCGGCTATGGAGAAGTGTATCTCCATTGAAGATATGGAGCAACGTGCCAATTACGTGCGGAGGCATAAGCGAGAATTAAAGTGGCATAAAGAAGCCATGGGTTTTTATTGCCGTGCTACGTGACTAAATAGGAGAAGTCACGGACGAGCAGGAGGAGAAGAGAAGGGGGGCAGAAGTGTCGTAAGAAGCGGAAGGGAATGATAGACCACGATGTCGCGAATCGCCACCCACGCAGGGATTAATTGCAATCTACTGCGATACGGCTTAATTAAGATCAACAATTAAGCGGACGGTGTTGTACGGCTCGCGCCCGCCGTGTCCGGCAATTGGACGTATCCAACAATTAGCGGCTGTTCTCTCTTTACCTCGTCCGACCCTCCCCTGTTTCCCACAGACGGGCCGATTAGCCTGCTACACGATCCGAACGATACGAATGTATGCACCGACGTTGTATGCATAACAATGCAACTGCGAGATATGAGCGCCGGCCGGCTCGCGTGTCCGCGAGCAAGATACACAGGGTGTCCCGGAATCCGCGACACGTATCTGAGCAATTTAAGACCACTTGCGAGAAGCGAGCGTTTCTCATACTAGTAATAAATTTCCCTTTCTACTCTTACTGGTCGATTTCTGGAACACTGTACGCAACGATTGTATCAGCGCGTACACACACGTTTCCAATTAGCCGTTATTACGAATGTATAGGTTGTTACACCGGTCGGTAAATCGAAATGTCAAAGAGATATTTCGGTATTGATATCTTTCTGCTGCAACGTGCAACGCCTTATCGCACTTAAATGCAAAAGTGGTAAGCGAGACGTTTCGTTTAAAATAATATTATTTAGCTGTGCCTATAAGACTTCCCCCGTAAAATAACTAATTTCCTTAATAAAGTATTGATTTCAGAGTGAAAGGATAAAATAAAAGAAGATATTCTACATCTTTTATGAATGTAACCTTTTGTTTTTATATATTATGAAGAAACTAATATTTGTTTGTACATTTATTAAACATCAAAAAATTATATTTATAATTAAAAAAAGATCAAAATATATTTTAAAAAATATAATTTTCTTATGTTTAGTAATATTCAATAATATGTCTGAAATAATAATGTCGTGTAATAAATGCATATTTTCTTTTGCAACGTTTTTGATAAGCGCTCTACTTTAAAACAAACGTCCGACTTCATAACCGATTACTTTAAAGTCTCATTTTTCAAAGCGTTCGCTTCGATAGATAAGAACAGAAGCAATTTGCTTTATTTTATGTGACTCACGTAGTCTTCGAGCCCCGTCATTTGGGATACTATCAGAACGGCTGTAATAGACGGATCTATCAAAGGCGAATCGACTTTACCCAAGTAAAACCCTGTTCGATATATATCGTTATAATATTATGGAGAAATTATTTGACAATCCTCAAAGCTCCCAATATACTATGTTGGCTAATGATGTAAAAATTATGAATATTGTGATAATTTTTTACACTAAAAAAAAAATTGCAAATTTTTGTTACTAAAATATACCGCAATAATTTCTTATTACTCATCAAAAATATCAAAAATACGTTTGCAATCGAATTATGTCTATTTCATCATCCATTTGTGAGGTCGATGATTCCGCTTATATAACGATACAAAAAAAAAAAGAGGCAGACTGCACCTTGGATAACCAAGAAGACATTCTGCGGTCATCGACATTTTCTTCAGAACGTGTTTGCTACAATTGTGATAACGTTTACTTTTCAATGCCACTTTATTGAAGACAAGCAGAGGCATTATATTATTGCAAGTATTAAAAATTTAATATATCGGGTGTTTCGCGTCATAAAAATGTATCGTAGGAAAATGCTCGAGTAGGTTTACATTGAATTGTACGGAATCGTGAAATTTTATTAAACGTTGTATTATATCGCAACATGCAACATCTCGTCGAAATACATATACATGTATCCTATTTTTGATTGCTTCCTCTTAAACAAAACCGATGATGAAGTTTTGTTTAACCTCAACACGATACTTCTTTGCTAGCAAGTAACGTGCAGTCTTTTATATGTTATTTGTTATATTACTACTTCTCTCAAAATAATAAATTAATTTAAGAAAATGGTTATATTCACTGGTTATATCTTGATACTTTACTATATTAATATTTGAAATTGTCAACTTATAGCCCATGTATTTTTTATGTTCAAGAGAATATTATACATATATAATTATTACTAACATTATAACAGCAATAACCATAAAAATAGAGTTCCTAACGTAAATTATTATATTATGCAATTACAGTCACGAATATCAAATACTTTTTTCTCAGTGCAGTTAAATAAAACCAGCTAAATATATAATTTGATAAATTATATAATATATTTAGAAAACTGTGACAACTAAATAAATATAATTTAGAGAATTACATTTTTTAGGTTGTTTAGAAAGTGTCGTGTAAATCAGGCTTTAGCGTGAGACGAGCAATAACGCCGCGAGTTATGGCACTTGTTTGCCTGGCCTGAAACAACACGTCTTCTCCATCTGTGAGCAAGAGTGTGTCCGTCGAAGTGCCGGCCGGTCTTATCACACACATATGCGTGTACGCGTATATACGTGCGAAACAAGGCGTGCGCGGGCGCAGCTTACGTACGAAGTCTCCGGGAGTCTGGCCAACCCAGCAATTTCACTTGAGCCACGATTAACACAAAACACTCCGCTGAATCGCAAGGGACTAAATGGCATGAAATGATGTATTAATGCGTACTTTGTGCGTAACACGCAAACAAAATGATTTATCGAATACCTAGCTAAAAGTAGATGAGTAAATATTCGCTTTCTAAGCGAGGGAGACAAGTGTACGAGTTAAAATTAGGACAGGTCTAATGTATGCGCGAATTACAAGCTACACAATTCAATATTAAATATACGTAGTACGGTAGTTCGAGAAAAAGTGCGACCATTTGCGAGCGGAGCGGATCAATTATCGCCGTTATGGATCGGTAAACCGATTCGCTCGATAGCGAAGGACGTGTAAAAAATATCTCTCCTCCTCGGCGGGGAAAACAACACAGCGATAAAGAAATTAATCTCGTGCGAGATTTATTGCGACCATTGTGGCGCGAAACACCGTGCTAAATCTGGAGTAATCGATGAAGAATTGTGGAGAAAGTGACGGATATCCGCGCGATTTAATGATAAACAGGGTTGACTGTAAGACTCTTTCCATTAGAAGGGATGGAAAATATGAGCAGCTTTGCGGATCTCTCTGCTGAAATTACTGTGAATTTATGTGAAAGTGCAACCGATAGCGACGTTTGAAAACATTTTTAGTGGAAAATACAAAAGTACTATTTCATTCTTATCAATAAACTATTGCATTGCAAAATATGTATTTCGATATAAATAGTTTTATAACTTTATGCTGCATGGCATCTAATTTTACGGAGTGTTAAAAGGATGACGCAAGAGCAGTCGAGCAGTCAATTCGAGAATCGGCACACACACTTACGCGCGCACGCACACAAAAATGATTTCCCTGTCACAACTGCTCGGACTTGTTCAAGAAGGCTAGGAATTCCGCTTGTCCGTGGATCGACGAAGGGCCCTATTCATTCCACACAGTGGCGTAGATACAAATCGTTATATCGTGCGAGAAACATCGTTATCCCGAAAGAGATAATACAAAATTTGATACTAATGGATCTTTTCATTTATCTTTACGAGCGGTGAAAGCCAATTTTGTATTTTTCTACTATACATTGTATTAAAACTAAAATCACCGTTCACGATTACAGTACGTTTTAGATAACGTGCAATATAAATAGAAAAAAATTAAAATAATGCACTCGTCCGTCTATCTAGCTTCGACAATTAATTTAAAGCAATTATAATTTAAATATTCAAATAAAACTCGGATAAAATTATTCCGTTTTCCGAACGTCTTTATCGCTCTTGTCTTTTCTCTTCACCACAGATAAAAGTATAATCTTAAGATGTCATAAACTAATCAAAGGCCAATATTCATAATCTGTTCTTAAGAGTATCTTAAGTAACGTCTCAAGATGCTGATACGATTATATGGCCGGTATTCATAATCGATTCTTATATTTAAGGTTGTCTTAAGTAAAATCTTAAAATATCATAAGATAATCAAAGGGTCGTATTAGCATCTTAAGACATTACTTAAGACGGTTTTAAAATAGAAACCAATCGTGAACGCTGGCTTAAGAGCCAAATTAGTATCTTAAGACGATCTTAAAATAAGAACGAACTATGAATGCTGCCCTTAGTTACGCCACTGTCTTGAAATCGTACGGATCAGCTCGAGCGTGTAAACGTCATCCACCGCGACTGAATAATCTAAGGTGCGTCTCTCGGCTACACGTGTCCGCGTTACAACTCTCAAGGACGCCCGAATTCTGTCTCTGTGCGCTGTATTATGCTCGGCGAATACCGAATTGGCCGATTATTATCGACACAATTCTTCCCTTTCGGCCACTTAAACCTTCGACCTGGGTCGTGCCCAAGTTTTTAATCGCAATTTCAAACACTGGAACCAGTCCAGAACCTATTATGTTGTACTCGTTCACTACTACCTATTATTTCGGAAGAGAACTATCGGATGATGCATTATAGAACGACAAAAGATGTCTGGAATAGACGTTGTTTCTTATTCGCTGCGTCATTGTGTTATATAATATATATAAAAAATAAAATATATATAAAAAATAAAAAGAAGAAATTATATATTTATTTAAAGATGAGGATACCTACGTATTTTTTTTAAATTGTATATTAATATAAATAAAATATTTTAATAACTCTCACACGAGTGTAGGTTTGAAATTGATAAGAACGTGTAGATACAACTAATCCACAAATAAATGTGATAATGCCTAATATTAGCTGTGTTTTCAAAGTACCCAACAACACGAGCAAACAAATTAATCAGCAGGAAGCGGACATCTTTCTCTCCTTGTTGAGTCGAGTCACGCGAGTGATCTGTGCTTCGAGACATATCTACCGATATCGGGCTTCCAAGGTCACTCGGATAAAATCCGATAATTTAATTCGAACGATTTGGTCGGTCGATTTTCAGAGCTGAATACTCCTTCTCTTCCCCTTCTATCTCTCGTTCTTTCATGGACGCTGGACGCCATAGTTGTCTTCTCGAGGAACATATTTCAACACGAAGAAAGATACTGCTACTGAATATACAAGGTGGTTCTTAATTCGTAAACAGTTCGTTTCTAACTCTTTCATGGTAGATTTTTCAAGCCAACAATATCCGAATAAGATTTTTAGTATAACAATTAAAAAAATGTTTTCGGTAGAAATAATTGGCTCGTTAAAAGAAAAAAGAATTCGTCATTAAGAATTAAGGGAAGAATTTGTCTCAGAGACATCTTGTAAAAAAAAAAAGAGGCGGAGGCTGAGAAGAAGGGAGGGTGATGCCAGAGGGAAAATAAACTCAGCTGAAAAGTACAAGAACGAAGATTGGAGGGCAAGGAAAAGGAGGGAGGAGCGAGTTTGCGAACAAAGGAAACTTCGCGGGTTCGATGCCCCTTTCTTATCAGTAAATGGCACTGTTATAGTCAAGGCAGCGGGGGCGGTCGTCTCATTGGTTGCCGTCGAGGTCGACGTCATCGTATCGATTGCCGGTCTGCCACGTGACAGCCAGACGTTTCTCTCTCCCACGTACTCCGCTCTCTCAGTCCGTCCTCCTCGTACTTAGGATAGCTTGTGTCCCACTGGCCGATTCGAGGCCGAAGCACACAAAGAACCCCTCACCTCCTCGTACCGAACTAGGAAGCACGCGAGTATAGTTTTGCTTTAGTCATGAATCTGGACGAGTCCAGAGATTCCGGAAGACGCGTTTCGAATATCCAATTATTGATTGCAAAATGACATTCGTATAACTCGCAGAATAAAATCAAGAAGAACAGTATCGATCTTGAAAATAAAAACTATAAACAGAGTAAAAATAAGTTTTACGCAATCGAAGCCTAATCAAAACAAAGAGCCTCGCACTAATTGCTTGAAAAATCTCGATAAAACGAATTAATTTTCACATATAATGTAGCTTACAATATGATGAACAAAAAATGTCATGGATACGAGACTCGATAGGAGATTTTTGAACTATCGTGTATCAAAAAAGCTCTATGAGCACCAATTTTATATCTTGGATATTTTGGATAGTTCAAAAATTATCTGTTATTGATTGAATCTTGTCCACAATACAGTTTATTCATTTTAATAAGCTACATTATATGTGAAAATGTATTCATTTACCGAGACCTAATTTCATACAATTAGTGTGGAGTCCTTTCGGTCTCGCATTTACACTCGTTGCAGTTTCACATGATGATTTGGCTCCATTTCGTGAAACTTATTTCTAGATTGTGTTGTGAGTTAATTTAAGTGATAAGTATAAATATAATGCACGATGTGTACACGAAAAGAACAGTTTTGCTAAAGTATCTAAAAATTTCACCAGATACAAAATTGAACATAATTTTGTTGGATCATTAAAATAATTATATACATACAATATTCAAATCGGTTATTAAAATGTCCAAACTTTTTGCAGCATTGCTCATCGCGTTTGAGATTCTTGCGTAATTATCCTGATCCAAAATTACTTTCAGATCTATATGTGCTAAATTTTTAGATATTTTAGCCAATTGTTCTTTCTGTGTGATGAAGATGAGCCAAAGTATTTCCAAGCCATATAAGAAAACGCCAAAATCAGATAGCCTTTTGTCCGAAACCTTGAATTCTTCCCAATCTATTTACGGAGTACCGTTAACTTGATTAATAACAGAACGTGAGCGTCTATTAATATTGCCACCAATAAATTCTCAGCGATATATTCTCAATTTTCTCGTACGCCAGACCGATATCATCAGTTTACGTAATCGCTAATCGTAATTTTACCGCGGTGGTAGCAAACTTATTGCAACGAGTTCGCCCACCAGTTACAAAAGGAAAAGACTAAAACTTGCACCCGGTTTTGAAACGTTCGCGAAGAAAGAACCCTCGTCTTTCATTCAGCAAAAGGCTTTTACATCGCCGTTGTGACGGAAAAAAAAAGAAGAAGAGAAGTCGAGAAGAATTCTACTGCGGGTGGAAGACAAGGAGCAAGACGCGAATGAGAAGAGCGAAGACGGCCTATGACCGGTCATAAACAACATTGGAAACCAGAACTCAGATCTCTGAAACCAGTTCCAACGCCTGGAAAACAATTTTACGACGTCGAGGGAGCACGGTAAGATGGAAGAAAAGGAGAAGAAAGGGAGAAAAGGGAATGAAGGGGGATGAGCAGCGTTTATTTCCGCTTTAGGGACGGTTCCATAAGATGACTGAAGGAATATGCGTATATTAAGAAACATAAGTCCTTGAATATGTAAAACACAGCGAGAAATGCGAAAAAAATTTTAGTCTCCTGCATTATGAATAGTGTGAAAGTTTCTATCGAACAAAACGAACGATTTTAGTAAAGTATCTAAAAATTTAGCTAACACAGATCTGAAAATGGAGCATTAAAATAATTATGTAAGAATTTCAAGCATGAGTGATACTAAAAAAAATTGACATTTTAGTAATCAGTAATTTATACAATTATTTCAATATTTCATCAAAACTATTTTTAAATCTAACTTAAATTTTAAAAACATCAAAAACCGTATTTTTCTGTGTATATATATAAAACGTATATCTAACATACACACAAGATGCTCGATGTATTTGATGAAAAGAGAGGATTAAAATGATATGACGTCTGATAATATTCTGTCAATGGTAAAATCCGAGGTAAAATCATTTTATTTCTCAACAGAGAATACCGTTCTGTTCATCCACTACGAACACCTCATGTAACAACCGAGATCTTCCGATTCTCGTTCGACAGACGGAAGTGAATTTCAGAAGAAGGCTGCCGTATATACGGAGTAATCGTGACATATATCTCGACAGAGACAGAGATAATGGAGGTGCGGGCGAGAAATGAGAAAAAAAAGTAAAAAGGAAGATTCGATAACCGTGTTCTCGTATCCCGGCGGGGATACGAGTCACCGCCGCTGGGACGTATACTCGTCAGGTTCGTGTTGAGAGATACAAGGAGAAGAAAAAGGGCTGGAAAAAAGAAGGGAAGAGAGAAATCGAATGTACACTCGGTGGCGATAAAAATAGACGAAGTCGCGTCTGATGTGCAAAGGTAGGTAGCTGCTTAATTTCGTCTCTTCGAAATTCGCCTCGAACGAAAACAACGGACCACGAAAATGCACCGGACGTGCGCGAATTTTCAATTTCTCGCAAAAATTAAACCGGCGACGTGTTCGATATTGCGTAACTATAGTAAGTGACCACTTGAGAGAAGTGCGAAAGTAAACGATGTGCACACACATCGACGTCCGGTATCCGTGATGGTGAGGTTGCACGAAGTCATTAGGGAGCTAAGTAATCAAGTTCTTTTTTTTTCTCGTTTGTTTGAAAAAAATAAGGTTGGAAAAAGTATAAGAACCGGCCGCGCATCATTGTTGCTTACAGTTGCGGTTACATAATAATTAGCACGTTCCAGCTACAAAATTAGCAATCTAAATCAACAGTACTAGTCATAGCCGTTAATGGATTCTTGGTGAACAACGAGTTGATCACCTTGAATTAAGAATTTCGCTATTTGCGTTAATGAATAACGACAGCGGATGCATGAAAATTAAGTATAATCGAAAAGCCCTGGATGTTGCATCAACAGTAAGTAAATTTTGGTTCGGGTTTCTTATTGCCTAGCAAGGTCTATCGTCTTCGATCAGGCGAGGGATGAGGAAAGGTGTCGATGGAATCGAGGAAGATGAACCTCGATAGCACCACCTTCTCATAAGAGGCGTTTCAGACACGTACCTAAGGACGTACCAAAAGAAACATCTGACAACGCGTTTAAAATTTAAGGAAGAAAAACCTTTTATAACTCTTGAATTTTTCCTTTCTCATGTATTTTATGTATTTGCGTGGGCAAACCGAATAAATATCTTTTTGTTTAAACTTAAATAAAATTAAGTCATAAATGAGAAATATTATAATTCGTTAATAAAATTTAATAAAGTTCAGTAGAATTAATTTCGTTAAAAGTAATTTGAATTCTTAATATAATAAAATTAGTTTAAATTAGTTTCTTTTTTTTTTTAATAAAGTCAGATTATATCACTATGGTATTCATTACAGATCCTAAGAATGTTACTATTAAAAATGATAATCGCACGTGATAAAGATGGACGTTCTATTACGGGATGATGTATGCTCAGGGACGAAATGCTTGTTAATTTGATGTTGAGACTCGAGCTGACGAAAGAGGGATGAAGCTGACGCAAGATCGAGAATATCATCGAAAATACTGTCTCACGTTTTACTCCTACGGAGGACAAGTTATGCGAAAACACAGCTGCTTCCTGAAAGCACGTAATAGAACGTTCGCAATTTCATGGCATGCTTGGCGGCAGTCGTAAAAATAGACAAGGATGAATATTCACGCCGACTTTGTTTACGAGGAATCTCTTAGGGACTCCTAGAAAACAGTTTAAATTCGTAGCTCTAAACGAGCGGTAATTTAATAGCCGTAAACTAGCAGACTATTCTTATACTCGCCAATAATTTAATCATCGCATGCGAGACCAACAACAAAGCATAGTTACAAAATAACTAGTGAGATTTATGCACGCAATACATGACCTCTGGAAATTATATGTATAAAAAGATAATATGCTTACATGAAAGAAAACAAATATTGCGGCTTGTATTTATCAGTTTCGTAAGTCACGTAGCAACAAACTGTATCGACTCTGTTGATACGGTCTATTTTTTTTTTTTTACTACAATTAAATTTTAAAGCTCGCTTTTAAAGCTTTTAAAAAAAATTATGTAAACACAAGCGATTAAATTAGATGACTATCTGATTTGTCACCTGATTACTAAGTCATCATGATAGCTTATCAGACGGGGCACATGGCGGAGCAAAAATCGAAGACCAATTTAAACGCGAAGGTACTATCTAAACTAGCAGGGGTAGGTACCACAACGCTTTCATTCGGGTAGAATTAATCTTGTACAAATTAATCACTGCGTACCATTTGATTAGTGGACTGGAATTATCGAAGTTGGCAAGCAAGCGAGATATAAAAACATTTAGACTTTAAGATAAATAAAACTAGAAAATATGATTTTGCTGAAAGATTTAAAATTTTGCGGAATACAGGTCTGAAAATAGTTTTGTTGGACCTTCGAGATAATTTTATTAGAAATTTAAATCGATTGCTAAAATTTTTTTTTATACTGCTTATCAATTTTTAGTCTTCCACGTAATTATTTTATTAAAATTACTTTCAGATCTGTGTACATCCAGCAAAATTTATTTAAATATTCCAGCAAAATCGTTCTTCCCGTGTGCAAATATACATATGTATGATAACGATATGCTTATATTGTTATCGACGATGATACTCACACATCCCGTAAAAGCACGTTATGAGGATTATCATGAAAGTTGCGTAAAACTCGGAAGTGATTCGTGCGCGTTCGACATCGATCGTCCGAGAATAAAAAGAATGGAGGTTGCATGGCAACAATGATTTTGCTGATGTGTTAAAAAATTTAGCTAGATGCAGATCTCTGAAAATAATTTTGTTGAACTATTAGAATAATTATGTAGGACGTTCAAACTGGTTACTATAGAATATTAAAACTTTTTGCAGCATTGCTCATCATACTTAAGTTTTTTTTTTTCTAATTAATTATTTAATTTTTATATAAATAATTAAAAAAAAAAGTATTAAGAAAAAGAGTAAAGAATAAAGAAAATTATATAATTATTTTGATGATTCAACAATATTATTTTCAGATCTGTATCTATCTACATTTTTAGATGTTTCAGTTAATTCGTTCTCTTTCCATGTTCCTGTTCAATTTCAAATATGTCATAATATGCTTACAATTTAAAAAAATATGTTGTAGACAAGTACAAATCTGAAAATATACTGTTAGCCTAAATTCTCTTTGGTGTAAAATCTTACTCTATCAAACTCCAAAGATTGAAAATTGAGCCTGTCTTGAAAAAGAGTGGCTCAATTTTCAAGAGTGAGATTTCACTCAAAGCGAGATTCACTTCAAAATTTTTAGACAATACGTATACATAAGTTGAAAAACTAAGAGTCTTACATTTTTCAAGGAGGTGTGAAATTACGTAGAGAGGAGCAATTTTAATAACACTGTTTTTCACGTTATGTTGACCAGCTTTTCTTAACATGTCAAATTCGAATCATCATACATAGCACATACCGTCTAAAATTCCTCCTTTACACAATTATCACATGATAGGATCAATTAATCCACAAAAGATTTCCACGTATATCATTCGATTTCACATTCGAATTGCCACTACTTACTTCCTACTAGTGAAATCACGAGAAACTGACTGCTTGGCATGGAGATCAGTACCGTTAAAAGGGAGAACTCGACGTTTCTAAAAAAACCAAGAAGACGAACCGCAGAAGACTCAGTGATGTTATCTCGGAGCGAGATCGGCATGCGATTAATCAGGTAAGGCGGACGATGGAATGAGAGAAAAGGAGCGAATAAAACAAACGCGTAAACAGGGAAGAGGAATTATGTGCTCGTCACTGTTAAATCCCGAAGACTGCCGACCAACCAGAAACGCTGAACACGATCGCGCGACTCTCGTCTACCGTCTCTATCCGTCGTCAACGTATCTCTCTGACATCATCCTTCTTGCTCCCGCACGGGCAAGCAGGTCGACCGGTCGCGGCCAGCCTCTATCGCTCCTTCACCAGCGCGTTATTGTAGCTCTATTTCTGCCGATGAGCTGCTGAGAAAGGTCTCGGTGACTTTTCAAATGTGTGCCGGCCGGCCGGCATGTGTAGGAGGAAGAAAGCCGAGGACAATCGGAGAGCAATCAGACATCGGATGGCGAGCGAGCGCGTTGACAAAAGGTCCGTTCGCGTTGCTTGCACTTTTTGCACTCAACATCTTCACTTTTCTTTCTTTTCAACGCCTGAATATTTATCTCATTTTAAGTGCACAAATTTTAGGGGGGGGGGGAGGGGTTTCAAAGCAACGCGAATAAACCTAATTATTAATTTTATCCTTTATTTCCAATTCCAACCTAACGAAATATGAATCTTCTATCGCTTCATAGGTTATAGTTATAGGTGACATTCTACACATAGTTTACATCGTTTACGCGTAATGTGTGCTATTTATATTTTACGCGTAAACGCACAACCTGTACTGCTGTATTTTAACCAACCTGAATTACCCCGGAAAAAGATTTATACCGGAATTAATGCCACACGCGAGAATTTTTATCGCTCATTTCAATCCAAGAGCGAAGGGATATTTCTGGTATTCAGTATCGCTTAGATTTAAATGTATGTATACACGTAAGGCAGTCATGTATGTCTATTACATTCCGCTGTCAGTTTGAAAAATTAAAGGAGATTAACTCGGGAGTAATTACTTCATTTTTTATTACGTAAATGATTACCTTGAATGTTTTTTACATCCCAATTAAAATAATTAATATTAATGTATTGTATATTATTGATTGATTTTCGATTCAATTTATTTAAGAATATTATGAATAAAATAAATATGACGAATTTGCTCAACATTTTTAGAGAAATAGTAAGTAAAAAATCAAATAAATGTTACATGGAACGAGTACGTTAAATTGCTTATTATAACAGTATTTCCAAAAGATAAAGATTTTAATTCATACAACGCTTTTTTATTGCGGGTTTTCGAAGAAATTGCTTTTTTAAAGATTCGTAAGAAATAGTTTTTAGAAGAGAAGTAGATGTGTTCAAAAAGAAAAACTTCTTATTTATATTTTCTCACCTGGGATGTAAAAAACACTTTAGATAATAACCGGGTTAAAGGAAAAGTTTCCCGTGGTCGAAACAGACGAAACGATGTATAAAGAGGCCAATTATGGACGACCATTAATGCTGATTAACCAATATTGTAACGGTGCGAAAAACAAAATATGTAACGATAGCATGACGAAAGAGCGTGACACATTTCGTAAAGCAGTAGTTTTATCATCGCTTGAGCGCGTTTATCTAGTTTTAAAGGCATTTACGTGCGACAATTACAGATATGTGTATATCGGAATACATATACATAAACCATTTTGTACAAATATTTGAGGTAACATGCGCAAGAGAGACTCTTGCGGAGAGAATGCGATTAACTTTAACAACGCGATATTTACCACGATGGAAATGTTTTTATCAGCGACTCAAAGTGCTTAATACACCTCGCATGGAAAGTTTCAAAGAACCGGAAAGTTATCGAGTCGATCTATGATGCGCGTTTCCAAGCTCTTATAAAGAAAAGGATCTCTCGATTGCAGAAACTAAAAAGATCTTATAACAGAATCTGCCCACGAGCGATTGTCTTAAAATCCTATGTGAGAGAAAGGTACACATACATATGTATATATGTGTGTACGCACGCACGCACGCACGCACGCACACATATATATCATATGTATATACAATATACATGATGAAAAAAATATCCGGAATTAATTGGAGTTCCGGTCAAAAATGGACAAAACAAAATTTTTTTGGCTAAAAAAGATTTTCTTAGATATTCTCTCTCTCTCTCATTATTATAATCAGAATCTTCTAATTGATCCATTTTCAATCAGGCATTTTTCTCAGTGTACTTTCTCCAAGTAAATATTATTTTATTTTAACTTATACTATCTAACTTTTTAATCTTAATTAAAATTATAGAATGAGACAGAAGAATAAATTAAAATAGGATACAGTAGAAACCTTGTTTTTAGAAAATAAACATTATTATGTATATAATTAACAATTTTATTATATGTATAATTCGCAATTTATTAAAAAAAATAATCAACTGAATAATAAACTGTATATACCACAAAATTATCTTACCTAACAACTTGTGTAACAATTAAAATATATTATCGTAAAAAAAAGGACAAAAATGAAAAGCTGTATTAATTTAATGCACAAAAAGTATTCGTAAGTGCGAAGGCGTGCAAAGCTCTTTTATTTGTATTAAGACAGAATGTAGTTGTATAAAATATTGCTGATTAATATTTTTTTTATTTTCAACAAGTACAGCTTTTTTTTTTAATAAAAATTTCCGTTGTATCGACTTTTCTTGCATTCACTGTATCTATAAGGAGGAAATATGTATGTATATAAATACATACATACAAATAATTATACCTCTCTCTGTCTCTCTCGTATAATTTTGACAAACTCGCTCGTGACTCTGTTATAGGATCTCCAACAGGAACTTTCCACTTGTTGCGAGCCGGCGCCGGCTTGATTGTCCGCGTCGTCGAGAAACGTCGATGCTCGCTCTCCTCCGATTTCCGGAGTTCGGGGATAGTCTCTCCTGAGAGAGCGAGAAAAGCGTTCGAACGGTCGCCGGACACTCGCACGTCCGCCAGGTGACAACGGGCGTCGGGTCGATACGTGCGACGCCCGACCTCCGCCGCACCGAGCGGAAAATTTCCCTCGAAAAAGACGAGCGAGGGGACAAAGAACAAAAAAAAAGGAAAAAAAAGAAATGACTCACGTCATTCGGTCCAATTTGACCCATGCTGCCCATGCTGCAGGCACCACGATCCGCGATCGTATCCGCCGACTGCGGGTCGTTCTCGTTGGCAATGGGAATCTTGAAGGCCTTTTGATAAACACACTGACCAATAAAAAAAATACTCGCAGGCACACCCCGGCTGACGATTGTTCCTGATACTCCGCCGCTACTCTCCTCTCTCTCTCTTTTTCTCCCTCGATCTATTTATTTATCCTTGATAGATCACGCGAACACGACGACGACGAGATTCGCCGACGCGTGCGAGATTCCGACGCAGTTTAGCGAACAATTATCAGTGTTATCACCGGCGATTTGGCAGACCGGCTTCGACACGACACGTCCGTCGATTGGCACTACAAGTAACGAGGAGTAACGTAGCGTAGCTACAACCAGTCATAATATATCACAAAGGGGAAGCTGGGCTCCTCTCGGAAACTCGGGACGACGGAGGCGGTGGAGACGCGAAAGACGCGGGAGAGGCGTCAATGCGTGTAAACCGGCACAACGGCGAGAAAGGTCTCGGAAAACGCGAGAGAATCGGGTTACGCTGAGTATTATAGGCACACAGCCGGTCGAACGATGAAGCGAGAAACGTTCCACCCCAAGCGAGAGCCGGTTGCTAACTGACGCCGCCGAGCGATGCCAAGCGAGTCGAACCAGACCGCGATCATCTGGCCGGCTTGCCGGGTGGGGGGGGGGGGGGTGGTAAGGATGGTTAGATCGCGACTACACGGACACGGGGTCGGGTGATACGGTAGCGGGTAGGGGAACGCACGCCGGCTTTACGCCGCTGTCATTGGTCGAGACAGGGCTGTAACGCTTGTTGAGAGTCATGTCGATCTATCGACGTCGTATTTCGAGAGCATGTGCGGGACACGATCAGATTTTTCGGCAACTCCGAGTCGACTCCGGAGTTCTAAAAAACTGTCCCCTCGCGTTTCTTCCGCCACGTCCTCTGCTGCTTTCTCCTTAATTAATATACACCAGGACGCTCTGTTAAAAAATGTTGGTTGAAATGAGTTTAGTCGCTTTCCTAGCTCTCTCTCTCTCTCTCTCTCTTGTTATATCGTTCTCTTTCTTTAAAAGAAGAAAAAGGAAAGGAAGAAATTAGTAATTTCAAATAACAGTTGTGCACTGGAAAAAGAATAACAACGGTTGTATTCTGCTAGAAGTTCTGCTAGAAGTAGACAAAATCAGAATTTTCTGGTCGAACCTGTTATGATTCCAGTTGAAATAACCAGAATTTTGATTGGTATGATCAATTATAATTCGTCTATTTCCAACCGGAAATTTTTCTCAGTGATGATAGCACTGAGGACTACTGATAATTATACTGATATATTATAGGAAAGAATGATTTTTTGTAGAAGCATCCAAAAATTTAGTTAAACGCAGATTTGGAAATAATTTTCAGAACATTTCTCGATAACACAATACTGCAAAACGTTTTAATAAACAACTAGTTTTCTATACGATTATTATTTTGTTGTCCGACAAAATTATTTTCAAATCTGTATCTAGCTAAATTTTCAGATATTTAGCCAAAGTAATTCCCGCTTCTAAAATTATAATATTATACGTATAATAAATTACATTATTCCAATTATTTTTATATTCTTCCACCTTCCTTTTTGTTATTTGTACAAAATTATTAGCTGTTTCTTTTGTCGATTGCGTCACTGAGCCTCAAATAACCGCGTTTGGAAGCTTCACAATCTGGTTCTGCGCTACTGAATTTTATAATCAAACTTTCAGAATTAACATCTCCTTAAACTAATAATCTCTTCGGGGAATCCGAAATTGAACTGATTACAAACATTTACGTACATCCCGTAGATACGAGGCGGAAAGATCGAAGATACACCCCTGCGCGCAGGCGGCCGGCCTGATCAGCTGATGCCCTAGCAACAGTGGTACTAACCGTGCTAAATACATCAAGCCGTATCTGGTTATAGGCACAAAGCGAACTTGTAACAACGACAATGACAAGAGAGAAAGAGAGGGAAGTTGTCGCGAATGATAACTATAATTTCGTCATACGATTAAACACATAATCGTTCATGACGCGTATCGTCATATATTATCGATTTAAGGGTCCAAGAGCGAGAAGCGAGGACAGAACTTTTTCGCTGATGAATCGCTCGCTACAATTTCCCAATTTCGTGTTTTTAATTGCATTAGTAAATAGAAAGAATCTCGACGATTCCGTTGTTTAACAAAATCGACAAAGACCAAAAATAAGCCAACACGCACATGCTAAAATTTAATGTTAACTAAATATATTAATAACAATAATTTTTTTAATTACAAAATCAATAAAGAAATAATATGCAAATAAAGAATATTAAAAAATTCCAATAATACTATAATAATATAATTATATTAACAATGCCATATTAATTCCGTTTTAATAATACAAGAACACAAGAATATTTCTCCTTTTTAAGAGGAATTAAATCACGTAAAGACAACGTTGCGTGAGATTGAGAAAAATTTAGACATTGTCATAGCTTCGTAATGAGTCAAGAGTCAAATGTTACTCAATCGTACAGCAATTTAAAGAATGCCTTGAACAAACACATCAGTGTAAATAATCACTTATATCTTATTTTTTAGAAGTAAATGTACAGATATATTTATGTAAACTGAAATACACTTGTATTAAAGTGTCCTAATTTATTGTATCAAAATACTTATAGTTGATTAAGTTCTTATAAATACGTATATCACCTCTCCTCGAAGAAGTCACAAGTGTATAATCTGACCTAAATAACTCATAAAAATAATTTTTGTGGATCGCTGATAAGCTATCTCACACCATTGAATTCCAATATACTTGATATACTTTCATCACATTTTTTTATACATCGTAAACATATTATGATGATTTACATTATTCATTAACGAGAACTCCAGATGTGATACATCTTTCTGCCAAAAAAAAAAAAAAAACTTAATAAACGACTCTGTACTAACAGAACGGAACAAAAATCAGATCTATCTTTTAACCAAGGAACAAAAGAGTCAAGAGATAAATAACGCGTCCGAAGTCATACTCTATAAGTAGATCCTGACATTCAATTAAGTAAAGGAAAACGTATCATGTGGCATAACAGTTTCTTGCGTTGTAAATGTTGAGGTCAATGACACTGCCCCCTTGTCTCAGTGCGAGTTGGGGGGACCGCGGACGAAATGGCACCATCCAAGACCTCCGATTCCTTCTTCCTTTGTCTCCCAAGGATACTACAAAATGAAAGCAGCGAGGGACCGACCCTTCATTTCCGCGAGAGCCCTTTAACGAGTCTTTGTTACGCACACGAAATGTCGTGGCGTGAAAGACAGAGAGTTGTATATATATATGAATATTGAATATGAGAGAGAGAGAAAGAAAGAGGGGAGAAAACAGATAAAGAGAGAAAGAAAGGCAACGGGGGGGAGAGACGGAGACAGAAAAAGAAGAAAAGAGGAAAAACGTAAAATACGTCCATAATCCCTGCGATAAACTACTGCGCAGAGATTATTCGCGTTGCGCGTATTTGTTACATGTAAAACATCACGGAGCGATATTAAATCACGTCTGATTGCAGCAATCAGCGATTTTATTCCCGAATAATTCCGATAAATAGCTGCTAACATTACGCATAGTTTTCATCAGTTTGTCCCGGTCGGCTTTCGTCGCGAAATCGAACGCTATAGGATACAGAACGCGTCATGCAGATTTGTTAAGGAACTACGAGAGACGACGGCTAGGAAAAGGCGATGTGTCCAGCGTGTTAATCATCGACGATGACGAATTTCCGGAATCGACACGTTGAAAAGATTGCGCTATTTGGATATTTTCCTAATCGAATTTCGTTAGACGTCAGTTGACGAGTTGAACAGGAAGTTCGATGATTACGTTCGCATGCATATTGGCATGTGAAATGCAACCGAGCCGACTTTTCTTGCAGACGAAATGGCATGATGAAATGCGGTGACGATAACAGTTCCTTCAACCTGTCTGCCCGCAAAACAGGTCCTGGGCTCTAAAAAAACGTGTTTCATGTGGACTGACAGACTAAATTATTAGAAAGATAGATAAATTAGTCCACCGAAAGAAATCAACATGAGAGCGAATTCAATCCTTTACAGTCGGAATGACGCAGTCGAACTAAAGCTGCCAGAGCTTCCATCTCGAAATAATACAAGAAGGTATGATATGTGTATCGACTAAAGATATATATCAATTTAATATAAATTTTGATTAAAAATTATAGAATTAAATTAAACTAAATTAAGCTATATATAAAAGAAATATAGACTTAATTATAAACTAATAAAATATCTCTAACAAATTGATATTTTTTCACTGATTTTTAGGGTATGTTAAGTTAGCACCCTAACTATAGTACTCAGGAGTTCTGATTAGAATTCCCACTTCCTTTTGACGAGACGAAGAGTTCCCTATAGTTAATAACAAGAGTTCCGCTCAATAAACATTTTTTTTACATTTTTTAAAAATGGGGTGCTAACTTTTTATCGAATTTCGAGGTGGAATAGTTCTGAGCGGCTTAATAGCTTCAATTTGCGATTGCCTAGAGTTCCTGATATGTAAAAAAAATTTTCGAATAATAAAAAAAAATTGAAAATTTTCCGAATGTAACAATTGCTCGATGCAAAACTCTAATCTAAAATATCCGTCCGAATTCGTGGTAAGAATTCCGCTCGAAGGTATCAACATTCAAGCGAATGATATTTTAGTCGAGTTCCGCGTGAACTCTCGGTCAATCGCGATTTCTGCGAAGACGAGGAGCGTCTTCGTATTTCTTGCTCTCTCTCCTCTCTCTCTCTCTCTCTCTCTCTCTTTCTCTTCGTCATGACGTTTCTATTATTTTGTATTCCATGAAGAAGGCGGATGCACTTTTGGTCGAGGTTAGTATTGAAAGCGCGAAGAGGTCAACGCTCGGGAAAGCGCCTCTTATTACGGCACTGTCATACGATATTATCAGGACCGTCTCTTGAATATCCCTGATGTTCTCCTCGTAGTCCTGGCGCGATTACTTCACATACATGCCCATCCTCATTCCGTCTCTCTTTCTCACTCGTTACCCTTCGGTCTATCGAGCTCGCTTGACTGATCAACCTTCTGCGCTTCCTCGACGCTTGATCATGTTGCCTCTGCGCACTTACGACAATGAGTTTCTTTCTTCTCAGTCGCCCTCCAATTGTTTTCATCGCTCGATTTCATCCCTTACGAATGACAGAGGCTCGATCCAAAAGATCTGCGCCTTTGTTTCCGTGTCTCTCTCTTGATTTCCGTTGTTATTCTGGCTTATGGTATTTATTAGAACAATGCTAGGTATACCACCTTTAATTGAATCGTCTTCTTTTCTTTGTTACAGTGGCGCCTACGACGATTTATAAGGAAGCAGGACCGATTAAAATTATCGTCTTTTATTCGTACTCTGTGCTTTTACAACGTGATACTTCAGCACTTTTTTGTAAGTTCGTGAAACTAATATCGTTTACATTACATTTATGAAACTAAAAAAATATTATAGCGTTTTAAGATGCTCACATTAACATCAGAGTGATATTAAATTATTTATCAACTTAATCTGTAATATTACGTACTTGAATTTCATTTTAGAATTGTGTTTAAAGACCAATAAATAATCGGCACGCAGTCTGCTTGTAAATTGTAAAATTCACTCAAAAGTATCATTATAGGCCCTCGCTTTAACCGAACATGATATTCTTTACTCACTTTTTTAAATTTCTCAGTCAATTTTCACTTAATTAATATTAATTGTATGTATATAGTTATTCGTAAGAGATAAAGAAACGGATGTATTTTGACAAACTCACAGACTTCCACGAACGCATCTCTATACGCATCAATGCGACAAAAAGAGTTTGAAAACATCACCTGCCCACTCTCAGGTATAGCCAACGGCTTCTCTCTCTCTCTCTCACCCAACATACCAAATGATCAATACTCCCGAAAAAAGACGCCACTGCTTCCCTTCTGCCGTCACCGCGTCGTGTTAACTGTCAGTCTGTTGTCGCTGTCCTCAGGCTGTCATAACACCGCACTATATATCGGTTTATCCCTCTGGGCCTGTCTCTCCTTTAAGCTCGGTACAATCGACTCTTACTATCTCTTGCGTTCACCGCCTTTTATTCTTTTCTCTTTCTCGCTTCATTAGTTTGCTTTAACCGTCTTTCTACTTCCATATCCATCTTCGATGTATTCTGCCTTCTATACTGTCTATCTCGCTTTCTATCACTCTTCTCTCTTTTTTTCTCTGTTATACACATAACGTTTCGTTATAACGAAGCAGCTTATTGTTTGGTGTGTACGATTAGCTGCTACGAAATCATCGGGGAGTTTCGTCTACCGTAATTTGCGATGACTAATAAGTTCCACGCTCGAGTGACGAAAATTGCTTTTACCTTGCGCGACGCTCATCGTCAACGGAAGACGTTCGCTCTGTTGGTCAGTAGGCTCGTCCGTAAACCTACATTCCAAGGATATCTTTTATTTAGGAGAATTGGGATCCCCTTGTAGCAATTATCTTCAATATTAGTCTCTAATTATATTTAATTAAAGATAACTGGACGTTAATAGTTAATGATTTAAAAAGATCTACCACGATAAAAAGTCTATTTATCAAAAATAATGTTATCGCGATCTAGGCTGTTCTTGTAATGTCCTCTATTTCTTTAGAAATCACCGACGTGTGACATATCTGTTTTCAGCAAGATAATTACAAACGAATTGTGGAATTGTCACTTTTAGATGCGTCACCCGTCCAAATTTGACTTCCGGTAGAATTAACAGCAGGACAGATAATTCAGATACAAAAGACTATTTTACAAAAAGGTGCGTTTTTATCAGTATACAATATGTATTCAAATCAAACAATTTATTTTTATGAATATGTTAATTCATGCAAAATAAATTGTAGCATTCAGCTATTTTTCATTGTGAACAAATACCTTGCATACTCGAGATGTATCATCACACACCGAAAACGCTTTAAGTCATTTCACAAGTAACCAGTGAATCATAATATGAAAATACAAAGTAATTTTGCGTTGCCAAATCACATCCAAGGATTTCAAAATCGAGAAAAAAGCTTTCCAGCGAAAAAAAAAGCGCCGGTTAAAACGTATCCTTTAAAACTTATATTAAAATAAGATTTATTGTATAAAGTAGATTATTAATCATACGTGCGAAAGTCATGAAATGGGATAACACAAATTAAATGAATACAGCGTGAAACAAAGCACAATGTGATTCTTTCAAAGTCAGTGGCCAGCACAGTAGGTATTATGTACAGTTATGCAAGAAGCTCGTTGCGAGAATATTTTCGCGATTCTCGTGAATGTGTCGGTATCAAAAGTGTGACTCACTGTCGCTCGTGCATGCATATTGTACATAGTTGTGTGACTTGTCTATATCTCTATCCCTCCGATGTCCTTGCACGTAATATTTCGCTAAAAGACACCAATATAAATTGTTTAAGAATGTTTAGCGACAATGAGTCACGTCGTTGTACACGGCAAAACTTTGCGTAACAATGCCGGCGCGTCTGCAACCGATCGCTGTAAGTGATGATCGAATTGCTTTGCATAAGGCCATTCGCACAGATGTTCTTAAATGGGATCTTAAACATGATTTTTATAATGAAATGCCGCAAGATATGTATTAACTACCCGAAGAATATGTCGCAAAGATATGAAAACATTACATCATAGAAAGAAGGAAAATATTTATATAAATTTTTTAATACAGGATCTAAAAACTTGTGACGGTGACCTTAAATTATCATCGGCAAAGATATAAAAATATTTAATTAAATTATCTTAATTAAAACTACATTATTTAAAAAGATTTTTTCCCCCAAGATTATGCGAAGCACACTGCGAGCTCTAAGCTGTAACTTTTTTCAGTTTATATGTAAATCCAGTCTCGTAGATATAACGTTGAAAAAAAAGCTTTTAATGCATATATACATTAAATTTAAGATGTAGCTTTGTTGATAAAAGGAAATAAAATGATAGGAAAAAAAACAAGAAATATTTCGCTGTTATTCTTAAAAGCCTCTTGATCAATCCAGGTTGTAACGTTTTTTTTTGTCTTCGACGTATCTTTATACTTTTTATCCTCGCGATAAACTCGCTAAAATAAAACCGTACGTTGCGGCAATATTTTTTATTGGATGAGAAAATATACGAAATGGATCGATCCCCATCAAACGGGCTCATAAAAACCATCGAGCATAAAAGCTCCCTAAAATCGTTCATCCCCAACACAGTAGGTTGCGTAATTTTTACGACGCCTACTTGGCCAAGGAGCTTACATTGTCAGGGAGTATTGAGTAAATCGATACATGTACTATTAGTTCCATTGTTTGTCGGACGACTATCTTACATAGAATTAAGCTCTGGTTTATGAGATATCACAATATTTAGTTTATGAAGCAGAAATAAATATTCTTCGCTGATGTTGAATCGATACTTTTTATTAACTGATTTGAATACGTACAACGAGAAAATATTTAAACCAGTTATTGATAAAATTTTCACGCCAATTTAATTAATCGAGTGGATCTTTTCGTTTCGATATGATTTTACGAAATATAAATTGTAATTGACGTGCAGAAATATTGTGCTAGATTATGCTAGATCCTATTAATATTAAAAGAAAAAGAAGCATTAAACAAACATGCATGTCTCTGTAATCTGAATTATTCAACGGGGACTAGGATGATTTACATTTTATCGAAACACATGATATGGGTCAAGCAATTCATATCATGCTCTTTGTCTCGGTGTCAATCAAGATATTTCGAAAACTCCATGTCACGTCACGCATTGTTATTAAATAGATACTATAAATTATGTAACAATAATATATTGCGTGATACGTAGGATACGAAATATCAATGAGTAAAATAGAAAATATAGAGTCAATTTCGAGAAAATTTATACGGAAAGGACGGTTTTGCTAAAAATAATTAATCAATCTAGCTAGAACTACGATATAGCAAGATACAATCTGAAAATATATTACTGTACATATTTATTTAATTTATAAATAAAAAATGATTAAATTATAAAATTTGAAATGAATAGATATATAACTGAGTAATCATTAATTAGTAAAAAATAATAATTTTAATAATTATAATATTGCATGAAATTATACTATATAATTAATAAATAATTTTCTTGAAATAAATAAAATTCCTTATTATATAAAGAAAAAACTATTTCACAGTTGTATGCAAGTACATAATTTACAAAAATTAAGCAATTTTTTAATGTATTTTTTTCTCATTGTCAGTGTACAGTTTAACAAAATTAGATTCAAATTTGCATCTAGCTAAATTTTTACGCACTTCAGCAAAATCGTCCTTTCCGCGTAGATATCAATGCAGCAATTGTTGTAATACTGCTATTTACGTAACATATGCGACACAATAGAGCACTTATTTCGTAGATTAAGAGACTCGCAATTTGGGAATTGCTGTCATGGCGTGAAGCGTGCACATGACAGATATGCACGTGGCGGAGACACGCGCGCGAGGGAAAGCAATGCTGCAGAAGAGACCCGCCGTTTCAGGCTTTTCCGGAAGAAGTCAGGGAAACGAGAAGGGAGGGGTCGGCGCAATTTTCGACGTTGCCGCCGGAAAATGCGGTCGGTTCGTCTCTTTGTTACGGCCGCAATAACGTCACGCTGCGCCGAGAGACTCACGGCCCGGCTATTTACTGGAATCGTAAAAACGCGAACAAAGGTTCGTTAGCGCTATGTAGTTTGCTGTCTCCTTTTACGCGTGTTACGTAAGGGTGGAGAGACAGTACGAGGGAACGGGGGAGGGGGGGAGGTGTTGAGGGCGGGGCGACACGACATGGTGAACGAATCGTCGAGTTTTCATGCGATGCGAGAAATCCTCGTTGGAATGAAAACTGGATGAATTGCCTATCTGATACCTACTCTTTTATTTACCGGGAAAAAGAAAGTTACTGCACCGATAAACTCTGTAATGAGCGCGTCGCTTTGTTTCCTATCGTTCAATGAGAAAGAACGAGCGTTATTGATACGTCGAATCAAAAGTTCATTCGCGAGTACTTCGGAGAAAAATGTATTCATTTAAGAGCTTCTCGGAAAAAAGATGTTTGGATTTAGTTAATGGCCATTTTCACCAATGATTAACTTTAATATCTGTACAATTAAGTAAGCGTTCACCGTTTTTAATTCTTAGACTTCTGCCTATATTGTAACACTTATTGTTAGGCCTGATTTTTCATTTACTGATTAACTTGTAGTTAACCTAATGGTAATGAAAAATTGTATTTTTTTATCTATAATTAATCACTAACTGACAAATGATTTTCGTAAACTGATAATTTTAAAATTATAATAATTTATAATTTTAATAAATTGATAAATATATTATCATTTTATAATCTCTCTGTAAACTGACAAATGATTTTTTTTTTTACAAAACCATTAGTTTAGTGATTAATTATAGCTAGAAAAAAATTTTTACATTATTATCAAGTTAAGTAAGATTAAGTCTAAACCACAAATTAACCAGATAATGAAAAACCGCGCCTTAATGACAGTAATGATATCGTCCCATTCTCGTTGCGTAGTTTTTGTATCACGTACTACAAAACTTGCATAACAACAATGTATATCATTACTATCATTAAAACCCGATTGCACCAAGCGAGGCTTAAAACTCTCACTTTCTCTCTTTAAAGCCGAAAGAGAGGGAGAGATGGAGGATTTAAATCTTGCTTAAAGTCAAAGTAACGTTGGTGCAACCGGATCTGAGATTACAGAATATAAGGGCCTTAGATTTAGAAAAAAATGAAGAATAAGTTTGAGAATTGAGATTAAAGTTACTCTTAGACATAAGATTGTTAATTCGTAGACGATTTCCGGATCAACTAAAACATATGGAAAGAAGATCAATGTGATCGAACAATATATCAAATAAATTATTCTGCATACGGTGCCTCATGCGTTTCACTTTGTGCGCTATCGCGGCAATAATCGTTTTTTATACTCCGAGAAGTTGAGTCGCGCACGTTCGCACGACGATTTTTATTTCTTCGCTAATAACAAGTTCTATTTTCGTTCCCATTTAAGATAACGGATACTTATTTTACGCGTTTCCATGTACATAAAGGAAAGCTCGAAGAAACTGCGAGGTCGGGAAAAATGTAAAATAGTTACAATAAATATATCCATAAAAAAACAGTAAAATGTTCATGAAAGCGTAAAATTGACAAAATCGATCTTCTTCTTGATTTCGTTAAGCAACAATTAAAATAATCCGAAAAAAAGGAAAGTCAAACTCTGTCCGCAATAATGCAGAGTGCAATCATAAGCTCATTGCAGCAACTTTACGCTGCGATGCATGGTTAACTGCAGGTGCAACGATCTGACACATTACTAGTATGATTCATCCATGACTAATACAAAAAAAGCAGAATAAGCGATAAATCGATTGAACGGAGAAAGACAATAAAGATCGTGTTCATGCACTTAACTTTATAACCAATATTTGCGATAAAATAATTTATATATATCTTATCAATCCTCTAAATCATCGGATTTATCGTATTCTTTTTTCACGTTATTTTATAGCTTTTAAAATACAAAGAGACGGATAAGGGTCTGGAGCAAAATGCTGCGGCGTGAACTGGCGTGAATCAAATGCGGATCTAGTCGTCACGTCATAGAACGAAGAGACTACTGTGTGTCGGTTATACCCATTACCGTCAGTCAAAATATTAAATGATGGATTCTCCTCAGTTCGCAAGACGCGAGGCATTGTTCAGAGAAAGTGTAACATCGCGTGTTACTCCGCACTGAAGATCCTGCACAGCCTTCCGTTCTCTTACACCAAGGGGGCGTAGCTCAGATGGTAGAGCGCTCGCTTAGCATGCGAGAGGTACCGGGATCGATACCCGGCGCCTCCAAAACTCATTTTTTTTTTTGCCGACAGGTAAAAAAGAATCGCAAAACAATAAAAAAAATCCTTATCAAATTAACGGCAAGATTCTTTTTTAATATCTCACACAAAATAAACGATTTGCTGAAATATCCAAAAATTTAGCTACAATATTAAATTCATGATATAGTGTCGAATGATACCTAATTTAAATTATTCTATAAACATTTTTATAGAAAGCCACTGCTCCTACTCATGTCATTAATTTAACTAAAACAATGGAGCTAAATAATTCGACTAAAAAAAAATGTATTTTTATTCAAATTTAATTTATTATGGACGTTAGTTATTTTGAAATTAACACAGGAATGGATAATTTACGTTTTGACATACATGGAAGTTAAAATAACAAATGTTATCTGAAAATATCTCATCTAAAAATAATTTTGTTAGACCGTAAAGATAATTATGTAAGACCATCGAAGATAATGAGTAAAGCTGCAAAACATTTTGACAAGCAGCTTAGACGTAGTCATTAATCATTTTGATAGTTCAACAAAATTACAGATCTATATCGAAGTGTAATAAATTTTTACATGCTTTAGCAAAACCGTTTTTTTTTTTTTTTTCGTGTACTAAACTATCAAACAATTTAAACGTTTTCGAATAAGAGAATAATTTTCTGTTAATTTTTTTTGTATTGGAGATTATCGGTAACGAAGACGATAATCTGTAATCGCTCAAGTGGCACAATTCGAATTTCCTGCTGCGAAGCCAAAGAGAGACGTGTACGCAGAGGTACCGTAGCGCAGAGAGATCCAGTATAACGGTACAATATAATTCCACGAGATTGCGGGCATCGCCGACCACGCATTGCAGGTACACGATCCACGGATGTGATTTCCTCCGGCGAACTTTTCAACAATGCATGCGCCGGCCTGATAAAGCGATAGATATCCGTGTCTACTTGATGCACCGGGCTGCCGATCGTTTTCATTCGCACTTCACGAAAATGTCCGACAACTCACGCCGAGCGTATATACTGCATAATATCACCGTATCTCTATCGACGACAGAAATCGAGGATGAAAATAAACGTGTTTCTCGTTGCAAATTTGCGTGAAAAAAAATGCGTTATCGCCTTTCGATATTTCGCTTCTTCGTCCTAACTCCCGCGCTTTACCGCGCTTATAAAATTATATCGTAATTAATAATTCTATAAATTTCAAATTATACATGAAATATTATTCGTAAAAGTCAAACGCAAATAGCGTGCGTAAATATGACGTAAATTGAGATAGCGTACAGTGCGATTAAAAAGAAATAAAACAAATACCTATTTCTGGAATCGGAAATTTTTTAATTATAATTTTGATACGATAGGTCTGTTTTTTTATTCCTATACACTAGATTGCATTAGAATTCTCTTTCTCGCTTTCGTTAAATATTAAACATATACCTATATCTCACTTAAAAAGTTCCAAAAATACACACACTACAATAAGCCACAAATAAATAGATCCATTAAAAAAAGATAACGAGACGATATAAATTGCCGATCAACGTGACGTTTAGTTTTATAGCTGTTTTTTAGGAACCCTCCAAGTAGGTATGGGTAAGTGACGACAGTCACCGTGTCATTGCATAATGTTGCCAGAATTACAAACGCAAAGGCTCTGTCACGGTGTTTATGTCACGAGCAGCGATGGACGATTCTGACAAAAATCCCCGTCGAGAAAAACGACCGACGAGTTCACGATTATCCCGATTGCATCTCAATACACGAGATGTCTCGATCGAAGATAATTTTTCAATGGAGTCGCAGTCTAAGACAGGCTCTTAAATAACTGCTTGCATAACGTTACACACCTCGCGGGAGCTCGCGGGTATCTATAATCTGTTTACGAACGTATCGTCTCTCGACGGTTTAATTGCTGCACTTCGACTCCGATAATAAGCCGCAACATTGTTATAACACCTGATAATATAATTTGCAGACGAGCGCGAAGACGGCAGGGAGTCATACAGCTGCCTGTGTTACATTACTTCGGAATGCAACTGTGCAAACTCCGGATCAATCTACGATCGCTCGCTTTATGCATATAATATCGCGTAAATTACCTAACGTTTTTAGAATTTTAATATAGACATTTACTGCGTTCCAAGAACTTGAGAAATTCCCGCTACATTTGAACAAACCATGATTATTGAAAATGAAATCATATATTTACGACTACTAATAAAATTTAATTAAATATTAATTTTTTTCGCAACTTTTTGCATTTTTTTAATAATTATGTTTTGAAGTCATTATAAAATAAAGTTGCAAAGTAAATTCTTTTATTTATTTATAATCCTGATTTTGTTCTATTATATATGAAAAAATTTATTGGACAATAAAAAATTTATTTTATTTTTGTATCAATTACACAATTAGAAAATTATTTACACTTAGATAATCTTTCTGCAAAAAAAAAAAAATTTGTTTTTAAAGTATCACTATACTGAACGGGAGAGGGGTGGTCGATTATCGTATTGTATATAATTATATACAGTACGCCACGTCAGGCTTTAAAACACGTTTATTGCAATGTTGCAATAATCCAAGCAGTTAAATATACATTTCAGCGAAAAAAAGTAATCGCCCCGAAATTATGTGGAAAACACGATAAGAAGCGGCTTGGTCGTAGGCCAGGCTCGACTGACGCAAATCGGACAAACTGCACGGATGCTCGAAAAACAGGGTGTGTCGCGATATACCTAATGTCATAACATCAGAATACGATGTTCGCGGAATGACGTCAGATTAAAACCACGAATACGAGTTTCAAACGTTAGAAGTATTTTTAAAGTTTAACGTTAGAAAAAATAAAGCAATTTACGAGCAATGTAAGATAAAATAACACGATGTTAACCGGCGAAACTGATAACGATCCCTCACTAAGGATTTAGCGATATAAACATAGTTACCTCATTCTCACGTCTCACGTTGTTATTGAATACGATATAAATATATGTATATATATATATATATAGTAAGCAAATAAAACACATCACGATTAGCGTTGAATGTGCGTGCTCTATCATCGATTGATATTCGTATCGATTAATGGACGTATAAAGCTTTCTTTTTTTCATGAAAATCCGAGGGTATTACGTAATTCCGTAAATTACTCGGAGCCATGTTTTCACGTAATACGTTTAACTCGGTATCGCCGCGGGAATCGGATAACTAAAATCGTGGGACATCCTGTGTGTGAAGATGAGAAAAAGGAAAAGACCGTCGCCGCGCATCTTGCAACTCGATTAACAAACGCCCTGGAGTTATCTGCACGTCGCTTCGAGGTTTCCACTCGCGCAATTCGGCACAAACAAGCGCCTCGCGAGTCCGTAAACAGACCCGAGAAAGAAAAAGAGAAAGAGAGAGAGAGAGAGAGAGAGAGAGAAGCTGGGAGAGACAGAATGAGATACTGAGCAGTAAAACAGGAGGCGGAGAAAGAGGAGGAAAAGTTGGCAGAGGAGTTTGCGTTGTCAAGTTTTCCGGGCTTTATTTTCCGCGCTCCGTCGGCGAAACTCCGAGGAATTTCACTCGTACCATTTTCTTCCGACAATGCCGCCCTTGCCGCTTGCGCAAAAGGCTGGTTAACGAGAAAACTTACGTTCTCTCCGGGAAAGGGGAGATTCACCAACGAAATCCATGACGAGCTTTCTGTTGTTCGTGCAACGTAGTTATACCAGTCCGCCCGAATTATCAAACGCTAAAAATTATTAAGTAAAAATTATGTATATAATATACGTTAGAGAGAGAACTTCACTTACCTTTTTATCATAGTTAGCGGAAAGCAAGCTGAGAAAAGCCGTTATCTTTCAACGGTCAAATAGTATTACGTTACATAAAAGGTACTCGAAACGAAGGCATGAGTTATTCGAAATAACTGATACCGATAAAATCTCAAAATAAGATTTGTATGTTAAGAAAAGATCCCGGATGGTGTTGAAAGCGGCTGAAGATGAAAGAAAATGGGGCAACCCTTGGCAACTCCCTAAATAAAAGCCATCGAAATCGGCAGTCGCAATATTCACGTTGCGACAACGAGACGCTGTGTATCGCATCCTAATCGTCGCATTTCTTTCCCCCTCGTACACTTTCGCTTCCGGAGCTTCGCGGGGCATCATTGGCGGATCAATGGCGGGCGGCTCGTAACAGCGACTCTCCGACTTTTATGCGCCGATAAATTAAGGGAAAACTCGCCTGAGAAGAACGCGCGTCAGAATGTATGAGGCGAGGGGGAGAAAAGTCGGATCTCCGTGTGTCTTTTCCGTGGAAGCGTGAAGAACGCGGGGTGACGAGAACGTCAGTGGTTGGATGTTGGATCGTAAAACCGGAGCTGTATCAACAATGTATTTTTCTTTCCCCCTCGCCAAACGGGCCGCACCCGGGCCGGTTCCCCTTAGACCGGCGCGATCAATGATCTATCGCGATCACACAGCCGCGCGCGGACGAATTTTATATCGTGATAAATTAGTCGAATTGCGCCCGCGAAGCCGAGGGTATCTGCACGAAATTAAATCGGGCCTCGTACGATATTCCGTTGAGCTATAAAATCTACGGACGAATGTCTCAAGGGATTCATATGTATATAGCTAAAGGCATATACGTGCGTTTTATAGGCCTTGTATCTTGCTGGCATATAGGAGGGCCGTCACGTTAAATTATAAATTCGGTCAAACAATGGCAACGATAAAGTCGCTAAATTATATCATCCCGAGAGTCGGTGTTAGAAATTTATTTCTGGGTCTAATTGAGTGAGGCACATGTACGTTCCGTCTCAGATTCATCGGACGTTTCGGCAATCAGATAAAAATAAAATAATACGAAGAACACTATTAAGAGAGTTTTAAAGGGGATGTCAATTTCAAATATCGATAAAAGAGACGTACTCAATAAGGAAATCGTACAACGATTCACATAAAAATGACATATGGCTTGCACTTGAGTAACCTTTCGTAATCGCTTAAACCATAAAATCGAACTTAGTAAAAAATTTAGGAGCACACAAGTCTACCTCGATGCAACGATAAACCCTGGCGAGGGGTATTATCCACTCAAAAAAATCATCGTGGGACTCGAGCGACAGGGACAGATTTATTTTCCAACAGATTAGTACCTGCATTACGACAGACAGAGAGAAGAAAGGAAATCAGTCGAGGGACCGGTTAGGTAAAACCTCAGGAGCGTCCCTTCGTCGGCGACGAAGGACGAAGTCAAGCACCTTGAAGCAGGGCGAGGACGGGAGGATGTGATGGTCGCTCATGTGTCAACGGTGTAATAAAGGTTTCCTGAAAGGGGGGACGCGTCCGAAATTGCGTACCTCGCGCTGGTAATAACATCCCGGCAGCCAACCTCGAAAAGGAATTTAATCGGTCTGCTTTCGTTTACGGTGCGTAAAAACTGGAGGGTATCAGCCGGTCGTCTTACGGGTCCGCGTTACGCTTCCGAATGTAAACAAGAGCACGTAGCGCTTTCCGGCCAACGGAGGAGACATGTGATAAATAAGTTTCATTGTTCCGTCAGGTCCCTCGAATTATTCTCGCTACGCATGACGGCGTGACTCGCGTCAGTAATACATTGTCGTTTAATGCTTGACATTGACGATAGCTTCACGTAGAATCATCTGTCAATTTTGGAATTAATCGAGAGAATGTTTTTAAAATAGAAAAGGATTTTTTTAATATATCACATGTCAGTGTGTTTTTCTGTTAGTTAATTTTAATCTGTCTGCTTTATCTATTTGCGAGATATTTCCTAGAAAATATTTTCTTTGTTCTCCGCGAAAGATAAGAAGTTATTCAGGGATTAATGTTCTTTCATGTTGATTCGATTCCATTCTTATCTCCGATATGATTTACAGTCAGTAGCACCAGAGCGTAGTCAGCAGTTCTCAGAAAGAAACTGAGTTTATTAAAAAAAATTATATTTTACAAGTATATATTACATTCACTAAAATACATTTTCTTATTTATGGTATCCAATCACCATTATCATTAATTATAGCTTGTCATCATGCTTTCCACAAGATATACTGTTTACGAAATCTTCACAAATGTAAAAGTGACATCGATCGATGGATTGGCCTTCTCAATCCCCGCACGCAAATTCAATTAAAAATAATCTGATCGATCACGAAGATGAAGCTGTTGAGAAACACGAATATTTATTTTAGAGCAGTTATTTTCGGCACGTTTGGAAGTTTGAGAGATTTTTACCCAAAACTTTCGTAAGAAGCATGTCTCGACGACAAGCTATAATTAATGGTAATGATGCCTGGTTGCCATAACTAAATAAATGTATTTTAGTGAATGTAATGTACTTTTAAAATATAACTTTAACTTTTAATATACTCGGTTTTTTTTTTCCAGAGAACTGCTGCCTACACTCTTGTGCCACTGACTATATAAATCAGCGCTGCTCGATGACAAATAACAGAATCAACCTGCTATTATGAAATTTATTCTTCTTCCTCCGCAGAAATAACACAAAGAGTTGCTAAAAGCTCACGTTAAACAACATTAGGAGAGTATCCAAATAAACAGCTAGCTACCTATATATCGTGAAAGAGATCTCCCCATATCAATGCGCATCGAGAAAATCCGACATCATGCTCGAGAGCACTTCCATCTCGATGCTGAATTGAACGAATGAGCGTCAACTTGAATGCACGGCATGCGGTGTAAAAGCCGCGTGATTTCCACCTCTAACGTAAACCGAGGATGCGAGATGAAAGAGAAAGGGAGAAAAAATAAATTCAATGTTCGAGACGAACTACCAAGCAACTACCCTTCGTTTCCGCTTCTTTGTGCTCAGCAGAGATCGCGTTAGGCATAGTGGTGCGCGATGGTTCTCTTCCTCGTATGAAGAACATAAAGGGCGCTTACCAAACTCTGTAAGGGCGCGGCCTGGGTCGTGACTGGCACATGTTACGCGGTACGCTGGCAGGGTAGCGCGCAAGGAAAAATCAAGGGGGCGAAATAGTTTACCAGATGAATAAAGAATCCTGTCGAAGTCTCGGTTGCGTCGCGATAATAACGTTGGATAATAATGCAGCGGGAGCTGCATTGGCGCATGTCGTTGAGCGGTAAGGTTAACAGTATTTCAAGTATCTAAACAATAATCCGTAATGAAGCGAACAGGGCTACGACGAATGCAAATAATTTCACGCAGTACTCTCGAAGAACGCCGACGTTCATGTGCATTTCCGGCATTTTCGGTCTCGAATCGAGCTCTCTCTCTCGAGGAGCGCTCAACTGAGCCCCGTCATCGTTTTCCTCTACTCTCTAATTATCTGAACGACTACGATTAAGGACAGTTAACCACAGACACGCTGGACCGTTCCATTCCCTTTGCCCATATTCCTCGCCGAAGCTGCAGTGAGAGAACATTATTACGATCCAACGTAATGTCTCTAGCCTCTCCTTCAGAGTCCATCATCTATTTCTCTTCAAATTTGATCGGACGAAATTTCAATTGGATCTGTTCAATATTCAACTTTAGGCACTGTCGTAATTAAATCTTAAATTGAAGTTCGTTCAAAAGTAAATGAAGACGAAGTTTCATCATTCATTCGCATTTCCGAGTATCTATTTACAGAACTCTGAACCATTCACAGTGCAGAAACAATCGCTGTTACGGAATTTCAACAAAGAAAAATATACGTTGGGCTGCGTTCCAAGAGTTTGATAGCAACGTACCGAATCCCAGAGACACTATAATGAGCAATTAAATCTCAACACATATAGTTATACTTGCGTGTTCATAGAATTTTGGACATATGTTAATTATGTGATATCGAGGTTTTATTAAGCGATATCCAATACGCAAAGAAGAGAAAATGATGGAGCAGCGGAGAGTGTATGTAGAATCATTGTCGATGATCGGTAAACACAAGCCGGGTTTATCGGTAAGTCTGATGCAACACGGAAGTGCATTTCATCAGCCGCGTCAAATGGAGCGTACAACAACACAGATAGATTACTTGGTAATTACTGTCGCGTTTTTCCGACTAAAAGTCGGATAATGATCCAACGATCCGGGCTGAGACGTCCTCTAAAGTCCCTTTGTTCACAGGCGCTATGATGACTCAGTCGAATATCAACGATAAAGGCAGGCAAATTAAAGCTCCTTGCGAGATAAGCTCATATAAGTGCGAGTATAAATGTATGTTTTTAACCCTACACGTTTACCGTATATATGTTTAATAATGTATAGTATATGTACATGCTGTGGAAAAACAAAATATGGAAGTCGACAAATCCGATCTTTCCTATTTTTTTCCTGAATATTTATCTAAATGAGAAAGTTATATCAAATCGTGAATCAATGAATGTTTCTTTAAATACCATGCATGCTATGAGAACAATCCACTGGTATTTACACGTACATTTAAGCCGCTACCTATACAATAGATGTCCTTGTTTAACCTATAAATTGTCCTTGTTCAATTTATAGGTTAAACGAGGACACCTAGCGGCTTGAACGTATAGTATATCTAAACTAGGCCAATGTGGTATGCCATACTCACCCGATTTGATTGCTTGTAACATTCACAAAAATATATGTGTATGTATATATATATATACATTTTTAATGAAAATTATAAAGTTATAATTTAATTTTTTATATATTCTTACAAATGTTAAAATTTTTTTACATATGTTTTTATACACATATAGAAGAATACATACGCACATAGTATATAAAATAAACATACCTATACAAAAATATTTTTTAATCAAAACGCGAGACATTAAGAAATATAATAATATTGTACTAAACAAATGTATGTAGGTACCTTTATTTTAAAAAATAAAAAAATTATAAGCGAAACGGAAAAAGAATGGGAAAAGTATTTAAAAAAGAGAAACGAGTATGTCATGCTGAAAAAACGTTTAAGGAGATTAAGAAATGGGAAGTAAGATAAATGTGTTGATAGCTTATATAAAATATACGTTACAGTTTAGCAAAAGAAACCGCTTTGAATTCAACGTACTTTATAAAGAGCGTTATACCCTTGCTTTTCTAACGGACTATGTGTAGGTATATCAGAGAAATTTGATACTTGGGAGAATAGCGATCTATTCAAAAACTTCTATTGATAGAGAATATTAAGTATAAACTGAAATTAAACTTTCTTAGCGTATTAAACAGTATCTAGTAAAATCGTTCGCAATGAAAACATTAAACAATTCCTCATGTCTTATCTCAATAAATTTGTTCTGTTCTTCGAAACAAACAGTTTGAAAAGTCATGGAGAATACACGATATATTTCTTTGCTTAATCGCCGTACGTAAGAAAACAGTTTCTACGGAAAAGAAACTCCATCAATCGTTAAAAATGTAAAACTCAACTTTCAGCTAAAATTGTAATCCACAAGGCCCTAAGGAAAATCGTAATCGTTAAACCGTTTTTGTCCCCACTGTCTTTCCACCCCTATTCGCTTGTTTGCCTATCCCCTTCTTTCCTTCAAAATTCCACAAAGTTCTTTCTATTTTAAAGTCTCGTATAAAAAGGTTTCTTGTTACTATCTTCGAAATGCATAAAACTGCAGTTAGCTTAACAGTCGTGTCGTAAAAATAAACTGCGAAACAAGTATAAATAAATCATTAAGAAAAGACAAAAGATGATTTTCAAAGTTATCTTTGAAACATGGCTGTTTTGAAGCTAGAAATAGTTTCAATGTCGAGCGCCAACGTCGCCAACTGATATCTCAAAACATTTGTGATATACGCTACACGCTTGCGTAAATTTATGTTTAACAGACTTCGAATGTTTTTTTTTTTTCTTCTTAAACAAGGTGAGCCTACTTAGCACATATACCATGATAATACAATCTGATAAAAAAAAATCTAGAGAAAAAGAATCTAGAGAACGTGAAGGATCGAAATCGAATTAACACGCTGTTGTTTATTACTGCCATTTATTATATTGCCGCAATTAAAAATTAACAGTCTTTTTTTTCCCGAGAAAAGAATAAGATTCGCACGCGGGTCTGTGTATGTGTAGCGAAATGAGGGGCTATTGAATTAATATCGGGATGATGATTTATGCTAAATGCGCGCGTGCAACTCATTAAATCCACGCGAGCAGACGGGAACCATAACGCTAATTAAATGGAGAATTCCAGCGCGCTGTTGCTAGAGTACGTACGTGTACACGCATGCACCGGCTGTACTCACATGGAACAAAGGAGCCTCTGTGCGAAGCTCGGACCGGTAGCAGAAAGCAACGAGCGGGAGAGATGATGAAGTCACTCCGCAAAACCGGTCGCCGGCGTCCAATAGCTAAACTCGGTAGCGAGCCTTGACGGAAAACGCAATGAAATTAACAGACAATTCTATTCGTGGATCGCGGGAGCGACGATAGAAATCGCCTCAGTGCAGTTTATGCGCGATGAATAATCGACAAAAATATATCGTAAAAAATTCATATTCCCCGTTGTGTATGCGACAACTCTGCAATAACGATAATTCGCGCGATAAGTTATAAATAATTGCATCCAGCAATTGCCTCGTTATAAATTAATAGGATTATATAAGGAGAGACAGTCGAGATTGCGACTGCAATCACCATCACGGATTGTGGAAAACATTATACAATACTACACATTATTCTATTTTTACATGTCACAATGTCATGCCTTTTAAATAAATTAGCACACTAGTACAAATTGCATTTATGTTTAAATTTATAAGGCTATTATCTTTAGATAATCTTTGTATATAAGGTATACCATTAAATATACATATATTTAGATATCTGTATTTAAATCATTTGATCTTACATTTAGACTTCCTCATATAAGCTGTATATCCGTAAAATTATATTCGCAAATATAGTGAAAAAAATATTTACCATAATATTCTAAAAAGATTTCTTTATTTTCTCTATTGTATTGCGTGGTATTTCTTGGAATGGAAATGTAAAATAATTCGCTGATAAATTTACCATGTTAGCGAATAAAAAACTAAAATGAAAATCATCGAGAAAAAGACAGGCGAATAATTAATGATTTCTGATTTCTGAGCGCAATCCAAATGTGTTTTTAACGCGATCCTTTCCAAATTAATCTTTCTTTCAAATGTCTTAAAAAATTTCATTCCAGGTCTTTTACGAAGAAAAACAAAAAGTGGCTAGAATTCTCTTTAAAGCCAATATTTTCAAACTTTTTTACAAAGCACTTCGCACAAACTAATATTTCACTCGCGTACTTTTTTTAACGATCCTAAAAAGCTTTATACACGATAATTCGTAATAACGTACGGACAAATCTTCGCAGAGAGCATTGCAATATTATAACTTAACTAAACTGCCGAGAATAAATTTTCGAGAGTATAGATTCTCATAAGAATTTATACTCTTCTAAATTAGCATTACAATAGAGAAAACTGATACTTCTTTTCGTTTAATGACAAATGAACATCGTCGCCGTTAAAGTATTCTCCCTATGATATCGGATTGCAAATGGATTTGCGTAGATATTCCTGTCTTTGCTACGCGTGAAGAGACGAAGGGAACGTCGACTTCGCCAATGAATCATCGCTATCGTGCGCGCGAGCTACTGAAATATAAAAAAAAAAAAGCGACGAAACATCCGGGTGGAAGAAGATCGCCGGCTTTCCCTGCCAGCTTGAAAATGTTTATTCGTGCGACACGAACCAGAAAAATAATTAATACCTCGAAGCGAATTTTCATTTCATTCGCACGGCTGTTACACACCGGCGACCGCATACGAAGGTCCCCTCGTTAATAGCGGAAGTGTCAAGTCGATTAATCTTGTCGTCGTAACGTAGCGACACTTCCTGCTCTCCGTCCGTGTCGATTTACAGCTTTCATTGTCAAACGAATTGGTTCTAACGTCGGAGGATGACCAGCCAGATGATACGCGCGAGTGAAATATAACATGCCGGTGTGTAATATCGACCGTCCATGTTTGACAGAATAATCCATAGTTGAAAGCAACGCGGATAGCATCATTTTACAAGCGCGTAATGGAAAACAAAATGATTAATATCTTCATAATGCGAATATAATCTGTCACTCTTATCACAAAGTTAACATTTTTTACCAGTGATGTATATTAAAAAAAAAATGAATACTATATATAATTTGCGTCAACAAATGCAAGTAATGGGAACAATTTTTTAAAATTTAATTAACAAATCATGGAAAAACGACTGTCGAACTACAATTAACTATCTGTCTGCGATCTGAATTCTCTTTGCATAAGCAAAATTTCATTCTCAAACCTCTGAAATAAAGTAAGCGAAATCCGAGGATTCCTCTTCCTAACATATCTCATTAAAAAGCTATTAGTAATATATAATAAAAGACCTGGAATGAAGCCTAAATTTTTCCACATTTTTTGAAAGCCTAAAATAGTATAAGAATTTAGGTAGGACGGAGAAGGTAAAAATTGTAGACAAACAGTTAAAAAAAATTGTATTAAAAGATTTTCATCAGAGACTATAATAATCGAGATATATTCTCTGTACCGGGAAAAGGATTAACATTTAAAAGCAATTACTTTTAAATGATAAGGAAGCGGAACCCCCCGCCTCCTTCTCTGTTGCGAATTCCGGAAACACGATACAAATTTAATCCACGATTTTTCCACATGGTAGATACCGACTTTGTTAGAGTGGAACGCTGTAATGCGAGCCAAAGAGAGGCGAATGCGTTTCCCGCTGTCATTTAATTAGTCATGGCTCACACTCGCGCGGATGAGGAGCAGATAAAAGCGACAAGGTTATACTTGAAATCCAGTCCGACCAAGCGGACGTCAACGAGGGTGATTAACAATAGCTAATTAGAATTCTTTCCCTCTCCCTACCCGCACACGCCGCGCATCAACGATTGCGCGTTGCACAGAAAAAAGGAGATAAGGGTGAACTAATTCACGAGTATCTCCCTTTGTTTCGTGAAACATGACCGATAGTCAGCAGATAATCGTAAACAACCGGGAGCAGAATATGTGATCGCGGAACTCGTTAATTCCATCAAATCTACGATGCCAGTTTACATAATGCACATTTGCATATCACCAGGACGGAACGCGTTATTTTGCCGCGCAGATTTTATGTAGATTCGAACAACTCGGATCAATATCGCGAGAGCGTATCAGTATGATAGAATATTCGTCCGCTGTTGTAAAACACATCCATACGATACACGCGTGTACATTAACACACTTTATCTATACCTTTTAACTTTGGGCGAGCGATTCGAAAAGCGATTTGCCAAGAATTGAATCAATACAATGATATTGAAGCTTATATGATTCTTACATACAATAAAAATTCAATAACCATTTGGCGATTTTACATGTATTTACAAAATAATAATTATTAAAGAAGATATTGTCAAAATTAAACAAACGCAAAAATTTAAAGACGACGAATTTAATTTGTATCGCATTCTGCAAAATATAATTATATCATGTATTATGCAAGTAAAGATTTAATTGTTCAGTGTAAAAAATTAAAAATAAAGAGATAAAATCAACTCTGATATATCTACGTGTATATCGCAAAATGTTCCAAATTACTCGTAATAAAATGTTATTATATTTCAAGAAAATAGGAATGTTATTACATTGAGAAAAAAAATGATTGCAATTATTATTATATAATTTAGCTATAATTTATAGTAATTTCTTGAGACAATTATATATTTATATAGTTGCCTTACCCATGCAAATACAATCAATTGTGCTATTAATAACAGTCACACACCTATTTAAAAAACTTTAGTCTTTTCTTAATATATTTTTCAGGTATTATTAACACATAAATATATAGTAAGTAAATATGTATAACTATTTTCTTTATAGTAAAATATTAAAACGTAAATGTGATAATATTACTATAATAACTAATTTTACTACATTAATACTTGAAATTATCATAATTTATAGCAAAACCTTTTCATATTTGAAAAATCTATATATATAATTACCAACTTGCAGCAATAATTAATCATAAAAATGGAGCTCTTAACCATATAGTTATTGTATTTTACTATGCAATTACAGTCACAAATATTAAACACTTTTCTCTCAGTGTAATCTTACTAAATAAAAGTAAATCCAAAATCAGGTCAAACGTAGGCCGCTTGAAAAGCATCTCCAAAAAAAAAAACCATGAACTTATGGTTCAAGTTACCGACGTCTAGACGTCTAGACCATTAGTAGATTGAATCGATACAAACTCTCTCGACAAAGCATTATCCGATTATCCAGTCTTGATAAGCAACGATCTCTAATAAAAAAAAAAAAAGCAAATATGTCACATTTCTGATATTCAACGGTTTTTGCCCTGTTTAATAAAATTAATATTAAAAAAAAACTGTAGCATTTTCTTAACAACGTTTCAGCGAAATTAACATTTATATAATGTCATTACTTTAGCAATTGTACGCTATGTTTATGCAAACATGTCTAAGATATTTATGCCTGGAGCACTTAAAGGTAAAGAAATGTGAAGAAACCGGCGCGTCACTTACACCGGCAATATAATTATACATCGCTCCGAACGAAGGCCGAACAGTCAGATAATCGCACCGGCATTGTACAGCGGTAATCAGCGTGTAATAATATTATACGAGCAGTTAATCGCGGAAGGGAACCACCCACGATCGGAACTCCTAGCAGTTAATCTTTGAACATTTGTCGTTAACCGCATTCCGTTTACGAACGTTTAATTGACTCAACAAGAAAAAGACTCCATCTATTAAGTTTATACGTGCGTTTATATGTCAAATAATATTGTTTTGTAGCAAGAGTAATTGATAATGTTCGACAACATTAATTAAATATTAAGAACTTTTAATTAAAGAATGCAATAAAAAACATGATACATTTTTGTATTTTGCAAACCATTTGTATGAGATTTCGGAGAATAGTTCATTGAATTAAAATTCACTCATGTAAGTTTTTTATAAATATTTTAAGTAAGATATTAGTTAATGTGATTCAAAATTACGAAACCAAGAATTGTCCTAAAATTGTCGTATCTCTATCGTTCAAGTATATCGAGTGCATAATTAACTTATCGCCCCGATGTGCTTCGCGTGGCATATAATTACAATAAAAAATAATAAATTAATTCGTTAGCAATTTAATACACAGGCGAAGAAAAATCAAGAAAAATAAACATTTATAGATGGAAATTGGAATAATAAAAATAAAAACGTAACAAGAAAAAAATCCTATTTTCAGTCAAATTGGATTTTGATGCTTAATAATATTCGTGTGTAAATATTTGCATACAAATATTATTAAGCATCGAGACCGGCTTTGACTGAAAACATATTTGCAAATTATACAAATAATTGCTATTAAGCATCAAGATTCGCTTCAACCAAAAATAGGATTCTTTCTCTTATTTGAAAAAATAAACGTGTGTGTTTGTACATCATTAAAATTTCCATGGAAAATTGGAGTAACATAAGACTACAAATAGATGGTATACAATTAATACTTTTCATGCATATATATGTAGATGTGTATCAATTAATGTATATGATATACGTAGATAGCAATTAATATTAACTGTACTGAAGAAATTTTAAATAATGCCCCAGCAAGAACTGCAATAACAAAAAATTAATTTATTCAAATTAACCCGTTTAATATTTTATATCAATTTACGTAAATAACTGTCAATATGTATAATCTTTGTAAACGCATTTAAGATAATATTAAAACAAGTAAAAATTCCGAGATACAATATCGGATAGTAGATACAAGCACTATCTATTATCAAAAGAAAAATATTAACATCAGTAATTTGCGAATAGAGAAGCCTTGAGAAAGAAAATTCTAAGATGTTTCTCTTTTCACTACACAATAACAAGAATATTTATGCACCTGTCAAGGGAATCCGCGCAGGAATTCTCTGTAAACACTCGCTGACAGACATCTGCTGCTTATTTTTCACCGCGAATTTGTGATGCTTCGCCTCTTACGTCATTGCTCATCGACGATGCTCTTCGCTTGATATATATGTACATATATACATGTGTTTTGCACAAAACGCTTGCCATGTTGTATACATGTACATTTCGTAACGTACGTGTTTCCTCTCTCGAAGAATTTCCCGTTTATTCTCGCTAACGTTCGCGTAATATCGGACGCTATTTGAACAACGTTTACCGCGTAATTATATTACACTGGATATCCTATAAAAGGTGCATTTGATGCATCTGTTCCTCGTCGCAGAGTATGAGATTATCTTCTCTGAACGAAAATATCAAGCCATTAAACAGTCAAGAATTCAATTCACGCATCGAGCCACTTTAATATTTAGTCGTCGATAATTCTATGTCCCGCGGTTAACGTGGCATAAATTTTAACGAGAATTGTTCCAAGATCCACAGCGCGATAAATGGTATATAATCCTATAAATCGCCGCTGCGATGCACAACACGCGCGAAAAGTCATCGATCGTTCACGGTGAATCGGGATTACGTTCTCTTGCGTATGCATCGCATTTGCGCGCACCGCATGCGTGTGCATTCGGGTCGACCGTATCTCGATGCGATTGTACATACGTTTGCGTCTACTCGACCGCAAAATTAGTCCCGCGTTCTGCCTCTCGTCCTGTATGTTGCCAGGCACGCTTGAAGCCATCGCTGCATCGTCGTCCGCCTGCCTGCTCCGGGCGTGTCGTTGTCAATGATTTGCAGCAGTCGAACGAATCTCCCGAGAGCGAGCCGTCATTTCGAGTGTTCAAAGGCGATCGTAGACTGCATTACGAATATTGAGAACCGACGTGCAACGCCTATATATCTCTGAATCAGTGATATATCATATGCAGTAGAAAACACCCGACGAATCGTTCTTACTGATACTGATAGCTATAACGCTCATTACACTATTAAATATGAAAGAAGCAATGGTAAACCAAACCCGTTAAATTACATTTTGTTATTTTATAATAACTTCCATAAATTAATCCTATGCTGCAATTATATTATAAAAGAAATTGAGTATCGCTCCATAATCTGACAACACTTTACTACGGAAAAAAAGATTTTAACAAAGTAGTTGAATTTCAAACTCTCACCTCTCGTTGTCCAAAATAAGAAATAAAATAATAAATATAAAGAAACAATGATCTAAATTGAACGGTAATAAGAATTTTTATATAAAAATAAATTTATAGTTTACAATGTTAGTATAACATAAGAATAAAAATAAATGCCTTTGTTTTGTTTTTTAATGTATGTAACATCTCTGAAATACAATAATTCTTTTTTATACTAACATTGTATACTATAAATTTATTTTATATAAAGAATTTTATTACCGCTCGATTTAGACCGTTTTTTTATACTTTGCATTGCAAAAAACGAGCGAAATCTAATTAAAATAATAAATATAATTAAACAAATAAGACTGTATAAGATTATTTTACATCATACTACGCTCGTTGTTGTAACTTGAAAGAGAAGACATTTCTGAAACATCCCCGTTTTTTGCCAGAGACTCTGACTGCAAAGAAAAATTTTCCGACACATTTTCAATTTCGAAGCTTCACATTGGCATTGTCATTCGCAACAAACGGTAGAGGCACGAGATTTCGAGATTGGACAAGCGTACGATAGTCGAAAAGACTTTCATATTCGATTGACATACTGCGACAAGCGAAAAATATTTGTCACTCTTTTATGTCTCGTATACAGAATATGGTCGGTTGACTTCTATTCTTTATTCTTTTTGCCGATTTTCCAATTTCCAGACATTCATGAGCTAGTAACATCATAAGATATTTGCAAGTCTGAAAAATTATGATCGAACCAAAGCTATGGAATATTTCACAAATTGCAAGATTTATAAATTAAGAATAAAAATAAATCTTTTGTAACAGTTATGGATGTAACTGAAGGGAAGTTCGGTAAGTGTAAAATTTAAAAAATCTGAAACTGCATAGAATATAAAGTAGATAAATATAATCGCGAAAAAAAATGTTTAGATGCTGTAATTTTAAACTTGCCGAACTTCCCTTGTAAGTAATGCAGTAAAAAATCTTAATATAATTTTAATAATTATTGATAAATTTTTACGGATTTAAAATTGACTTTAATGATTCCCTTTGTCTCGTTTTCACAATATACATATAGTTATATCGAAAAATTAAAGAAAAACGGTTACCAAGAGATTGATCAATAAAGTTCATTCGTGAATTTTTTAGTAACCTTTAAAATTGATGACCTTGACTTTTGATTCTCTTAGGCTACTTTTTATAATATATGGTTAACTATATAAAGGTTAAAAGAAAAACGGTTACCAAGAGATTCATCAGTAAAGTTCATTCATGAATTTCTTGGCAACCTTTAATCTTTAGGTAATCATATATTGTGAAAACAGGACTAACAGTTAATTAACTACTTTGCCTCGGCGAAATTAAGATTCTTAGGTATCTATTACCGAAAACAGAATCTGAAAAGACTAAACTGTTTCTGAGAAATCTTGTAAACTGACAATCGGATAGAGAAACGGCCGAATCAACACTGTGCAATTATAAAGTAGTTTGCTACACTGCACTACTTAATAAGAGAAAATAAAATAGAAAACTGCATATCTAAAAAATGACTTTTTATGATGTACGAGTTTTATGAACACATCCAGATTAGAGTTGACGCTTTAGCTTCTTAATTTTTCTACGTAAAGCAAAGTAATTCTGCATAGTAATAAATCACGAAAGACAGTGCAAAAACGACGAAGTTTGCAGACATTACGTATGATTATTCGTTTCAGTTACTATGAAAAGTATATAATAAGCGTACAGAATCAAGTGCGATCTTGCGCTTCCCCGGAGAAATTTCGTCCCGGCGGCAATTTTTCCCTGCTGCACGAAATACTGGGGAGAGATTGCCATAAGTTCTCGATACGACGCGCGCGAAAGCAGGTGCCGTGTATAGTATCGGAAAAATACTTTGCGCAAATATACACCGAGCAGTTCGGAAAATCTGGCGCGCGAATGTCCCTGACGTGTCGTCGATTTAAGTTGAGTGCCCACTCGAGAATTTTACTCTCAAGTGCAACTCCCGATAATGAGAATCTCCGGTGGTGAAAAGTGAGAATCGTTTTCCAATCTATCATCGAACAGTTTCACCGCGTGGTGGCGTAATCCGATTTTTGCTTAGAGAATGAAGGGACTCTGAATTTTTTCACAAGAAAAAAAAACCAGATTCCCTTCCTTTCTTCGAGATAATCGATCCAACTTGTCTGTGAGAATTATAATTTTCTTATATGCACATGAATTTATTCCGATACGGTGAACATTACAATTATCGACAATCGGACCATCAAGATTTCGATGTTCGATTGTAACGCGATTCAATCGTAATATGACAAGACGAACAGAAAGCATCTTTTCTCGTTTCAATATTCATCGCGCGATGAAGTTCGACATTCAGCAGCGCCTAGGGAGATACGATTGCGACTTCGACTTGAAGTCGATAAAAATGGTCAAAGAAAATCATAAAATGTCGCAACGAATAAGATAGTGATGACAATAGAAGTAACACATAGAAGAAGAAATAGATGTTTCATATTGTATTAGACAATACATTATTATACATTAATGAAAAGTTACTACGGACACTACACTGAGAAAAAAATTTACTCTTTTGACTAAATTAATTTAGTTAAATGGATAATTGTTTTCTTAGTGATTAATAAATGTAGTAAAAATAAAAACTAAAAAAAGGCACGTTCGTATTTAACATAATATGATCTATCAATAACAATGTTATACGATATTATATTATAATACATATCTCAATATATGTTAATAACACACATTATGATGGATTATTGATTGAATGAGTGATTTAACAGTGAATATGTTCTACTCATTCGACTGATATAAGAAAAGAGAAATTATAGATAAATATGTAATTGATTATTCTTTCGATTTAATAAAAAAAATGAATCATTTTATTAAGAGATGCGCTTAACGCTGATACAATCAGCACAGTTAAATTCGATCTGTTGATTTATGTATTTGGCATCTTGACTTGGAGTATATGTATATTTATGCGAAAATGTTAGATCTTATGCCAAGCGATGTATAAAGTCAAAGAGCGAGTGATCTGTGTTATATCACTTCCGAATTAACTATAAGACAAATGGTAGTTGTGAATTCTTGACATTTCTGAATATTTATGAAAATATACAGTTGTGTTTGGTAACAAAAGCTTAATGTGTATTGAAATATAGTGATCACAATACAAAAAAATGCAAAAACAGTATGCTATTTTGCGGGTTAAATTAATATCTAATATTTTATAACCCTATATAGTGCGCTTCACGATCGTTTCAATGCCGAATGACGCAATCGCTTTGCAAAATATAGTTCAAAATGAAACGGGGTTGCCTGGCACTTGACCTATAAAGCGCGAGCCCGATCTAGGTTACCAAGTATGATGAAAGAAAATGCGGTTTGCCAAAAGTACATGTATGTAAATCATGCAAACACTTCCATAGTTCGTTTGAATATGACGTCCTTGTTGATGCACTCAAAGTGTATAATGGTGTGATCGTCGTAGTTATATCGCAGATTACATAAAATGAAAATTTGGCTGCCCTTAGCTCGATCTCAACGCAGTAGGGGAAAAGACGAAGAAATAGCAACGCGCGTACACACTTACGAAAGAAGATAGAAAAATCAGAAAGCCAAAAGAGGAAAGTTTCTTTACAAAAAAGGAAGAATGAATGATCAGTAGAGCAAAAAGAGTTATGAATACAAATAGAAACGAGAAATGCAAAGAAGGCGTGATATAAAAATATATCAAAGTAAGGCAGAAAGAAAAAAATATAAAAGAACTTTGCTACATTATGAAAAATTTCTTCTTAGATAAATACAACCACACAACAAGAAGCATTTAAAAATATAATGAGTTAAAAATAATAATATAGAAATAAAACATAGAAACCAATATATTGCACAAATAAAAACGGATAAAGAAAGCTTGAGGGTTTCAAGAGTCATGAAAGGAAGAAACAAAAAGAGAAACGAAAAAAGGAACAAACTCAAGAGAGAACAGGAGCAAATTCTGAGATGAGAAAAAGAGACGACGATGTAACATTGGAAGAGAATAAGTAGTGGTCTGAGAGAGAGAGAGAGAGAGAGAGAGAGAGAGAGAGAGAGAGAGAAGGTAAAAGAGAGAACAGAAGAAAGAAAGACGAACGTAGACTAAAGCGAGGATAAAGCGAGGAGAGGGATTCGTATGGCTGCTGGCACCAGGCAGTCTACTACGCTCAACTCGATATTCCCTCGAGCAATGCCAGGCCTCTGCCAGAGAGCCCAAGATTACGGTTCGACACTTGACTCGCGCTCGCACGAGCAATGCGTGCGTGCGTGCGTGCGTTCTCAAGCCGCGCAAATCGAAGTGATGAGTGCACATGCGAATACCAAAAGAGTACTTGGCACGATCCTTGATAGCAAATTTAACGATAGACGAGTGATCGTAGCTTAGGGCTATAACTGTTGATATGCATCCATCCAAATTGTCCTTGAAATTTTATAGATGTAAACAAGTTATCATAAAAAAAATTGTTAAAAGTACAAATAAAATTAATATATAAAAGTAATTTTTATTCTCAGACGTAATTAAAGAATTACATTAATTATTTTAATCTAAATATATCAAACAATTAATTCAAAAATCTAAATATAATTATACTGTTTCAATAATTATATTTTTGAAGATAGAGATTGCTGGATCCTGTTATATTTAAAGCTTAAAATTGATTGATTATTCATATTAAAAATCATTTAGTCGCGAGCGATTCGTGGATATTTAAAAGAACAAGTCAGTTTGTTCCTTAGAATAAATTAATTTCAAGAACGAAATAACAACTCACGGAAATTATTATATTGTCGCAAATAATGGCACTTTTTTCAGAGACTATTAAAATATTAAATGGAACAAGTTAATTTGTCCAAGATTGCGCTCTGACATTAAAAAACGAGATGCCTCAACATTTGTATAATAAAAGTATATCCTTCAGTCAATTTATCCATTTATATAAAAAAGAATAAACTGTCAAACAATGTAACAACTAATTTGTTCATTATTATTAATTTAATTATAATTTGTGTGTAGTATTGCATTACATATTTATATTATATTTGCAATGATAGCATTATTAACTTAATTCACTATTCAAAGCTGTCTCGTTATGTAAAAAGCGAACTTTCAGTTTGGAAAATTGAAAGTTCCTTTTTGAAGATTTTTTAATATTATTGCCAAGTTCTCGTGCATGTACATATAAAATAATTCAAATTTTATATTTTATAAAACACACGTCAATACGTAAAATAGTGCACTGTGTACATATGTTTATATACTTGAAACTTTTAATTTATTTCCTTTCTAATCTGTTTCGATAGAAATAGAACAGACATTCCGTAATCACGGGACAGATACCTTTTCATAGAAATGTACAGTTTACTTTCTTGAGTTTTTTATTGTCTTCGTAGAAGATCGCGAATTTAAATTTAATTATTATAAAACACGAAGAATATTATAAGCAATATTAAAAAATACAATAACAAAGCAATGATCAAATTATAGAATTATATCGACACTGGTAATTGCACCAGTTGCAAGTTACGCAAAAGAGGAAAAAATGAAGAAATCATTATAATTGTTTTCCATGAATTTGCTTTGATGAATTAACATTATTTCAACGGAAAACGATATCGTTTCGCGAAATGCGTCGGTGAGTCACGACGATATTACATCATCGCTGGAATTATCGTTGTTCTCGACAATTTATCAATATCATTATACGCGATAGGAACAAAACAGTCGCATTTCGCATCGTTAACTACACAACGCTATCGTCTACCAGAAAAGAAATTATTATGAATTTAAAGCCACATGTACGATGGATAATGGAAATATTTAATATTTATTCCCCAGTTCCTAATATTTCTTCTACTATAGAATTCTGGATTCACAATAATTTCTTTCTTCTTTCTGTCAGATGATAGCATTATTGTGTAGTTAATGATAACATTGCATAATTAACGATGCTGTTAATACGACTGTTTTAGTTACGTTCAATTCTATTCCTAATTTTTTATTTCTTTAATATGTAATGTTTGTCTCTGTCCCTAATATTTCTTACATTTTCCTTTGTTGTGCGTAAGGCATTTAGGTAACATTACCTTTAATATTCATTAAAGAGAATAATCGTAAATTTCGCGTACCTACGTCGCACGATAAAATTGTTTCGTTAATTTCTAATAAAAGAGGAAAATATTCCTGAACTAGAAAATCAAGACGTGCATAATGTTTCAACAAAAAGGCTTAAGAATAAGAACGCAGGATAAAAGGAAATGAAGAGACGAGGGAAGAAGAAAATGCTCTACTCTCGAAATGGTCGTTAGCGTGAGGAACGCGCGCGTCGAGAGAATCGCGGAATTAAATAGAAATAGTTTCTTTCGTCCGGAAAGGGAGTAGTTAACGTTTTACGCGCGACGACTTTGGCTCTCGCCACGGCTCATAAAGTCTCCCCTCCCAGGCTTTCGAGGGGATGCAGGTGTCGCCGGAAGCCGTTTTACGAGCCGGCAGGAAAACGTAAATCGGAATACGACCTTCGTTACGGATCCGAGGAAACGAAATGTTGGTAGAACCGTTTCGGGGATAGAACGACCACCACGCGCCTAGTCATTCGCTCAACTCTCACTCATGGCACAACAAAGTCGCAGACAGACAACAAAAGAAATGGCAATGAATTGTTAGATTGGATCCTTAATTCCGCCCGGCTCGTTTGATTATCGCGAAGCCTTTTAACACAGCTTCTCAACATTGCCATTGTCTTCTATTGGGCAATGAAATATATTTCGTCAAGGCTGATAAAATTAATCAAGACAATGGAATTGAAAGTCCGAATGTACTCGAAGGCAATTTCGATGAAATCCGAAGGATGTTCTCTCCCATGACGAGAGGTCCGAACGCATCGATACCGTTTTCCGTTTTACGACCGCAACGTTGATTCAAACGCGCTCGCTGTTGCATCGTGGCACGACACGGTCGGTGTATCGAGGCATCGAAAACGAGAACACGCTGTGCGAGCTACTGAATGCGTTCAATCGCCGGGAGTGTCTTCTGGGAATCACTTCGGATGCATTTAAATGCCCGCACGCTCGCAAATAAACAGGCACGTCCATTGAATACTGATCGCCGGCTGATATGATACCCACGCTCGAACACCCGTGATCCTCATCACACTGTTGTATAACGTATAGGCGTCTTCGGTTCACCTTTAATTAGAAGAGTTGTTTATTCGCACGATCGCGAAGTTGAGAATCCGTGGGAATCGCCTATTAAATTGCAAAACTGCGTTGTTTTTCAGGTTTCCGCGAAAAGGAAACGTCATCGTGAAAACGACGATTAAATTAAGACGATAATACTGCAGAAGACTAATGACATAAAGTGTGTTAAGTAATATAAATTCATAAAAACACAGATAGTCGATCGATATTAATTTTTAAGTGAGTAGGTGGGACAGTCACCTTAAGTATAGTTTTCTTTAAAATCTGTTGTGAAAAAAAAAATAAAAACTCTTACCTAAATGCTCAGAAAGCTTAAAGTTCATTACTTCCCTATCTTATAAAGGTATGACTAATGTAATATAGTAAAAAATACTAATAAAACACATAACAATAAATTAAAATTATTTTTAGCTTATTCTTAAGCGCTCCAGCTACCAACTATTATATATTTTTAAACCACCTATACCTGGTTAAAGATTAAGGGACAAAATTGTTTTATTCTGACAATTGACTTTTTCGAATTCATTATATTGACCGTCCATTTTGAAACTATTTGTTTTGTTTTTTACGTGCTTAATTATACAAATGTATGTATCACATATCTTTATTTTATAATATATTATCATACAAATTTTCTTTTACATATTAAAATTTTCAGTAGAAAACGCAAAAAAAATAATCTCGACAAGTTCCAAGTTTGAATGCGAAAGATATTCCAGATGAAAAAATCTATGCTAATGATTTACTTTTTCGATATCCATAACATCGAAACTGTTCTTTTTTTCCACAAATCAGCGGTCCTACGGTCATTTGCTGTCCGAACGAAAAATCAAAATTACACTCGTTTCAATCCTTGCTTTTCACTATGTGCTATTCAAGACTTTAATCCGCCACCGTAAATTCAATGCTCCCACGATAGCCTCGATTTGCTTTCCTCTTTTTCTGTCGCGACTGAAATGTACATAATTGTCGGTATGTACGCTAGACTTGCCATCTACACATATCAAATGCGCAAGCGGACTTTCAGCAATGTCCATTTAAAAGAGACTCGATGTTGCTGCAACTTCTTACTGAATGCCATAATTAACGAATGCCGAAGCGCATCGGTAACGGTAAAGGATGCTGATTTAAGATCGCGGACGATCGTTAGCTGTCGTCTTTGCAAACGTAATCGAAATACGGAAGAGTGTAGCGATGTCGAGGAATCGCGACGCGAATGAAAAGAGTCACGTCGCGTCGATTCGCGATTGGCAAGCTGATATGTCAGTTGAAAGGCTGAAACGATAGGAAATGATCGATCGCGTAAGCTCAAGGATAACGTCGCGAAGCGTTTAGGTCTTTGCCAAGGACAATTGCCTGTTATAACATAATTACGGCATAATTGACATGCTCACGATTAACCTCATCGGCAACAAAAACACTTAAAAGAAACAAGTCTTTTTTTTTTTAATAAGAATCACGCCACTTCTCTCTCAAGATTTTTTTCCGAGCGATAAGACATCATTTGCATTAAATAAGATTTATATTTGAAATGTATAATGACTATATATATATATATATATATATATATACACACAGATAAATAATTAAAACGTTTGACTTTGAATGACGGAAACAACTTTCCGAGAATTAAGAGTATCTAACACACATATATAGAGTATTTGATAAAAACTGTAACAAAACGGATAGGTTCCTAACAATAAGATCATTTTGAGACGAAAATTATATCATTCTAATTCATATAAGTATATATTATACATACATGTTCGATATATTTTGTTCTCGGAAAAGTCGTTTTCATCATTCAAAGTCAAATATATGTACTAACTATATATATATTAATTTTTTTTTTTACATATTCGGAATATAAATCTTGTTTAATGCAAATGATGTCTTAGCGCTCGAAGAGAAAAAATCGCAAAAGGAATGTAATGTGATTTTTATGCAAAAGCAAACTTATTTTTTTTATGTAGAGTTGTAAAAAAAAAAACTATTTCAAACTTAAAATAATGAACAGTATCCTTAACTATTTCCTCTCATAGACAATCTCCTATTTTCTTCAAATAATTATATAGAGCACAGATAAATGAAAAAGAAAGAAATTCTATATTAAAAATGCTAATAAAATATTTCGAGCATTGAAAAATATCTTAATAATAACGCGAGATTATTCGTGTGCCAAATAAAGCGAATAAATTCCGAAACATTTATCAACGTAGAAACAGGAGAAACGATATGGTATCTTTTACGTAAACCGACTTCGGGAAGACGTTAATTCTCGCGGTTGGTGGGACCAGGGAAAATAGAGAAACGCGTGTAGTTGGAAAAACATCGGTAAAAGGAAAATAAACCAGTTCTAGTTTAATTCAACCGCCGCTACGACGCCACATGGAGTCACGCGGTGCAGTTTGTGTATCGTGAGGGGAAGGAAAACGAGTTCACGAGAATCTCGGCTCGACAAACGGCCAGAGATGTGGATAGAGAGACATGTGCACGGTATTCTCTAAGAGATAAAAAAGCCGTCAGGCAAGGGTAAGGGTGAGGGTGAGTAGCAGCAGAAAAAAACGTGGGAGTATAACGATCGAGAAGCGATGTATTAAACAAAGGAATTAAAACATAGTTCGTATACGTGACGGAAGCAAAGTATCCCCTTTTTCCGCAAACACGGCCTTATATTTGCAATGGAATAAACTTATTGTGAGAAAGAATGGCTTTGTTGTTTTATCTCTTCCCGATACGGCCTGCAATTCTACCCGATAGTCCTCATAAATTTGTGTTCTTTCCGTTTTTCAAATACAAAATATTAAAGAAAGAGGGAATGACAATAATTAATGTATACAATCGACGAGCTAGAGAAAAATATATAGCTACATATCTTTTGGAATTCCTACACAGAAAGAACAATATACAGATCGAAAGTAATTGTGTTGCACCATCAAAATAATTATGTAGAAAACTCAAACATGATGTAAGCAGTGTTACAAACAATTTTGATATTCTAACAATCAGCTTGCTTGAATATCCTACATAATTATTTTAAGAGTTCAGTAAAATAATTTTTACAGACTCGCATTTAACATTTTAGATACTTCAGCAAAACCGTTATTTCCGTGTAGTCCTCGGATTACGCATTTATATTATAAATCTCTACTATCTGTAATCTATAAATAAATTTAAAAAAAAATGCTATTTTACATTTTAATGTATTATATATATAGAAATGCTCAGTTTACTAGAACTATCGACACTGCATTACAGATAGTAACACTACGGACTATTCACAAACCAATCTTGTTCAAATTTGCATCTGGATTGTATCGTCTGCAACATTCAATTAGTACTTGTGCAATGCAAATGCGGAACCTACTTGATAATTAATTAACATATACAGCAAGGAACTTAACGAACATACAATATAGTTACAGCCACTATCAGGAAAATCAAATCGGCGATGTTAGTGACATCGGTTCCGCGCTATCGCACTGTAACAATTAATTAACGTTTAACGTTTTTGACAAGCGATAACAGGATGACGTAAATCGAGTACTGCCGTAGACTCAATTAGCTCCGTTTCGATAACGGCTACATAAATATCGCTAATGTCTTCTAATATGCGATTTCGCGTTAAAGCGTCAGGCATTTGCCGGCAGGAAATGTTTATATGAGTCTTGAATGAGTCCTTAATTGCGCACTTACCACGTATTTATCCAGCTCTTTCTCTCAACCTCGAAATATCTGTAAGAGCATATAGTTGTAATACATATATATGCTTCTAGCCGAATATTCTCAGCAACTGCATGCGGAACCCTTCACCTGAGCGTTGTGTTGGGAATATGAAGCGCACGTGTTCGTTATATATATACATATAAGCATTCTATGCAAAAGAACCATCGCGAGACAAATCTCATAAAAAAGGTCTGCGCAATTTCTCTCTTAACCGTTGAACTTATTTGAAAATTCGAAAGAAATATACATTGTGCGAAATGTAAGTCTTTTTTAACTTGCAGAAAAATTGGTAAAATGCAGATCTAACATTTCTATTTCCTTGTACTACATCGATACAGAAATCCACAGGTGTTTTTTTAAATAATTTTACAAAATGAGATTTGAAGACAAATAATTCTTTGAAGATACATTACATATATTTTTCAAATAAAATTTAAAAAATTATAAAAAAAGTTAAAGATATTTTTATGTTGTATATGAAACCTACAAAAAGTTTCGGAACAATCTAAAACTTGGATAAAAAATTTTAATAAGAAATAAACATGTTTTTGAAAAATAAGATAAAGTGAGAAAATTTATACGGAAGTATAAATTTTTAATTTTAATATACCTGATATCCTTAAATTAGTTAACATAAATTCCTTTATTAACAATTTTAGACTGAGTAAATTTTTAAATTATTTTGTGCAAAAAGAGAGAAGTATAAGAGTAGAACGAGCTTGTGAAAGGATATACGTATTGCAGACTAATTAGATGCCGCTAAAAAAGAGTCACATGCGTGTCCACAACGACATGATATTAATCGAGTTACAACCGATCATAATTCGATAGTAAAACAAAAAAAACATGCTAACAAAACGATAATTATTAATGTGCGTCAGGAAGTGCAATCTTTATGAAATAATTGCATTAAATAAATCGCCGACACACACAATGACTTTCCCGTTACGTAGTCGTCCGCCGTCTTACAGAAGATGGAAACTCAGGGCGAAGAAAATCGCTGATTTGTAAATTACATTTTTATGCCGTGAATTTTATGCTCACGAATTTTATTAACCTACAAATGAGGTTAATAAAACTTGTGCTTTGAGATCTACATATATTTTAAATTTTTAAGTTGTTGAGTTAGTTTCTCACCGTTCAAAGTACACTGCAAAAATTGTATATAAAATTATAATATTTTAAATTTTTAAGTTGTTGAGTTAGTTTCTCACCGTTCAAAGTACACTGCAAAAATTGTATATAAAATTATAATAGGTAATTTTTGGATTTATTCATAAAGATGTAAATATATACTTACACAAATATTAAGTTATAATTTACAAATAAAATTATTCTTCTTTAGAATAATTACAATTTGCAAAAAATAAATTTACAATTGAACTTATGTTTAAAAACATTTACGTATTAATTTACTTACAAATTACGTACAATTTTTTTCAAACTGATATATGCATATATGTATAAAAATACAAATATAATATATGTAAATATTATTACTATATCATGTAATAAAAATTTGTACATTTATATAGAAAGAATAAAATATATTATTGTTATTGTAATTTTCCATCTATAAATATATTTATATTTATCTATAAAATATATTTACGCAATTAAAAATAGAAGTACTAATTTTTGTAAAAATGTACAATTTTACAAAAATTTTAGATATTTCTCTTTACTATGAATTTTTTCATGTATTATTTATGTAATTTTATATACTCTATTTATAGTGTAGTTTACCATTTATAAAACAGATCGAAATATACATAAACATGAATTATTTATAAGCTTATCGATATTACGAATACTATGACAAATTTATGTGCCTATAAAACTGAAATAAATATTAAAAATTCGATAATAAAAAAGTTATTTGCCGGAATCAAGCGGTTATCTTTTTAAAAGTATCCTCAAAAGATCTCACTGCATTTTATGTCAAACTGCGAAATCTTATCTTCCGTTTTTCTCTCGCAGCAAAATTTCGATCCTATGTTACGGAGCGGCATCAATACTCGCTATATCCTGGATAACGGACTGGAAGGTAGTGTGCAAGCATCTCCCATATTACGGCAGCAAATACGAGAGACAGGATTCAGGGAGATAATGGAACGATCCGGAAGAGTGAAACGGTGCGAACGACCGAATCACAGCGACAGACCCATGGGATTTCTCTTCGGGATCGTTGCTAGAATTCATCGTCAAACTCTTTATTAGAGAATGAACTCTGGCATCGAAATCCTCGCACAAATTGTAACTGACCAAATAAAAATCTCCTTTTGATGACAACTGAATGTATTCGATCGTGGTGGAAAAATGTGAGAAAAAAAAACGCCCGAACAGGGACTCGAACCCTGGACCCTCAGATTAAAAGTCTGATGCTCTACCGACTGAGCTATCCGGGCAACGATAAAGAAGGTCTTTGAAGACTCTCACGCGGTGCATTTATCAAAATTGTTTTCATTCATATAAATTTAATTAACCCCTAAAGATAACAAGTTTAATTATGTGTAATGAAAAATATTCGTAGACAAGATAGTCTAAAAATAAATATTTAGTATATATCTTTAATTGCATATATATATATATATATATATATATTATATATACATATAATAAATTAATAGAAACCACATTTTTATATATTTTTTAACAAACAACTTTAATTTTACTAGCCTCATTTTATATATGTTATTCCTTTAAGGAATGCTAATAAATATTAATAGCCTATTAGGCTTAGAGTATAATCGCTGCAATCCCTTGATTTATATTAATATCTTGGAGTTAGAGTAATTAGCCATTCTATGTAGCTGCAAATAGAAGATAACGCTACACACATTCAGAGAACATTTAGAAGGAGGTATACGAGACACAACCCCGAGCTGCTTGTAAATTACAAGCAACAGTAGAAGTTAATCGATCTCTCTCAAATTACTCCCAGGAAGTCTGGCATTTCAATTTTTCAGGTTAAACGCATTAATGTTACTATTCAAAGAAAGAGTATACCTCGTATGCATGAAAATTATACTGGGAATCACTAAAATATGGATATCATTCGCAATTCATTACAAGAAGATTAAATAAGGCCAAACCTAGAGAATTAAAACTCCTACTTACTCACCACTACGATTTCAAAATTATATTGTGACATAAAAAGCGAGAAAATACCTACATAATAACCTACACAATAAAAATTTTTGCAATAATAGAATCGATTTGTAAAAATATGTTCCGAAAACTCGTTTTTATTTCCTTCATTAATAAATAATATATCTCAAAATGAATTATGCATAATTAAAGTAAAATTTTTCAAAGCTAAGACAAACTGTCAAAGAAATAAATATAATTTAATTTCTTTCTGAAATAAGAAGATAATTTTCGATACTTGTATTTTATATTTCCATCGATTGAAAAATATTTCTATATAATATGCAAGAGAATTTGTGCTTTCTCATTTTTGATGTCCCTTCAATCTGAAATGAGTGAACATCTCTAATTAAAAGATAAAATTCTTTCATAAAAAGATACAAATATTTGAGGTATTAAAAAATCATTTTGTACGTGTAATTATGTATTTGCAATGCCTGCAATTTAAAAGAGGCAAAACGTTTTTGTTTGTACAGCTGAGAACGGATGATAGCTGTAGAGTAATTTGTGAATATAGATCAAGGCCACTTTTGATTTAAAAAACGCATTTATAATGCTGCTTCGTTTCTGAATCATGCCGTCACGTGTCGAAGTCCATCATGTAGATCCAAATGTGCTACAAAGTTATTAATTTACATATCATCAGATATGTTCTGTGAGATACATCAGATTCAAAGTCATGCTAATTATGCTTGTAATATTATTTTTCTACAGAAAGATTTCATGATAATAAAATATTGTTTGGTAATGAAATCTTTTCTACTAGAAAAATCTACAAGTATAATTAGTATGTAATTCAACATCATCGAGCAGTATATTATACATTTCTAAAGAAGATAATTGAAAAACGTACATTGTTAAGCGTTACGTTATCGTTTGTGTCCAATTCGCTGCAATATGAGATCATCAAGACACGGCAATAATCCACGGCCTTGACACGTAACGTTTGCGATGACCGGGAGTCAAGCTGTGGATTATCGTCGACTAATTAAATACGTACAGTTTCGTTGCATTATAGCTACTTGCACAAAGACATCCCAACGCGATTGTTTCGCGACTTAATAGAACGTATTATACGAGAGGAATCCTTATCCTTACGACGCAATGCCTTATCTGCTGCGGTCTTTCTTTCATTCTCTAATGCGCTATAATGCGTTCACAGTTCTTAGTAATTAAATTAAAACGTGCAATCAAATTGCCAATTTGATTTACGATGGAGGCAAGGTTTTTATGCAAACAGACGATCGATTCGAAGACTAAATACTCTATAAAGCAGTTAAAGCGTTTGTACTTTCTTCTCCGTGACACTTGCGATAACCCGAGGTGCCATGGACATCAAGAAAATGACGCTGTCAACACAAGTGCATTAGTGACTAAAAGAATGTGACTATATATACAGAACATTTTTCTTTATCTTTGTCAATATTTAAAGATACTTTTGCTCACTTGACGTTTTTTTTTTTAAATAACAGAAATATTTTTTTATATTACATTCATATGATATAAATAGTTAAAATTGCTTATTAAAGAACTTTGAACTTTAAAATGTTGGAAGTAGTATTATTTAACGTAAACAAAAGAATAATTTTTTTAATGACGAATTAAATATGTAACACAAGCATTGTTGGCAATACTTTCCAATGCAATTAATAACAAGTAGTTAATTCGAAATAATATAAGTTATTAATATTAATAAAAGATGTTATATCTTTTTATTGAGGTATGGTAGTAGTAGTTCATTGTATAATTCTTCGAACCTTCGAATCTATAACGAGATTATAATATTGGCAAACATTATATTTATGAAAGAATATTTATGAAATCTCTACAAATAATAACAATTTTTTATTCATATATTATAGACTGTATTAAATAAAATTGTGGAAACAAAGTATTTCGGATTGCAAAGGATTAAGACATTGTGAGTAAACCATAAAGATTCTCGCAATGCAGGGTCGTTGTCCAGAACCAACACCGTAGTTCCCAACGTAATCTGGCACGAAGCCAGTGACTTCCCGATGTGTCAACTTCTCAATATTAGGAGTTACGATGCACGACAATAAACGCCTTGTTCAAAATAATTTCTCTGGAACAGCTGCAGCGATGACTAACGGTCGAATTGATCGAGAATGGACTCAATGACGTTTTAGAATCTTGTTATCACAGCAAATATTATCATAAATTATACATATGTATACGTATGTATCTTGGAGTAAAAAACATAACTTGTTCATTACCTTTTAAATGTAACATAACAAAAAATATTTTTTTGTATTGCATTAATATGATACAGCATTATAAATAATTAAAATTGCTTATTAAAGAACTTTGAACTTTAAAATGTTGGAAATAGTGTTATTTAACGTAAACAAAAGAATAATCTTTTAAATGACGAATTAAGTGTGTAACACAATAATACGTGCTAATACGTTAAAATATTTTAATAATATATCAATGTATCAATGAAAAATGATGAAATAACTAATAATTATTGGGTATACCCATTACAATAATCAACCGATGCAATACTACATTAAATTCGCGTCATTTCAACGATTACGACAATTTATGGAATTGTACACGAGCGATAAATCCAAATAAAATCGAATAAAAACACTTCGATAACGATTACCCCGGATACGACAGCGACAAGGTCCTTAAGCAACAGTACGTGCAAAATTATGAAGAATCAACAACTTATCTTATTCAAAACGTTTCAACGTTTACGAGTCAGTTAAATCTGTAATCTGGAAAGATTAAATTAAGATTTTGGGTTGTTCCACCTTTCGGTAAACTTCAGCTCATTGTCTTACTTTTTTTACTCTCTTATTCTTTTATTCCTTTATTTATCCAGTAAGTAAATTACCACGTAGTTTTTTTATCCAAAAAAATGGAACACAACCAGCCTTAAATAAAATAAAGTTCTAAATTTATTTCACACGTCAAATTTCTTTCACATTATTCTTGTAATAATAATCATAATATATAAATTACAATATTATAAAGAATATTATATTATATTATTTATATTTTACTTGTTTTAATAAAAGGAACAAACTTAATAAGTAGATCGATATATATATTTCTTAATTTTTCTATTAAAAATTAAAAATAGAAGAGTAGATATATGCGTACTACACGATCGTTAGCTACCTACTCTCGCATCACCACATCTAGGAAAACCTAGCCAAATCGAACAAAGTTTCTATGCGTAAGACTGAAGCTCGGTGATTAACCCAGAAAACCCAATGATCTTTCGCGTACGTCGACCTGCACACAGAGAGGATAAGAAGGTATGAAGGAATGAGGAGGAAGAAAAAAGTGATTCGATGCGCCACTCTCTCTTTCTAAGAATCTCACTAACATCCCTTGGAAGGATGCCAACATCGAATCGCAGATATAGATGGTTAATGTTACCCTCACACCAAATCTCGTGACGTAATTTGATCGACTCGCAAGAATTGACCTTAATCACCTGGTGTTTCAAACTGAGTTCTTCTTCCATATCTTTTCGGACAGCAATAAACTTTTGCAATCGCGTGGAAAAAATTAATAATTTATCACTAAAAACTGATATGCACTCATTTTAAATTTTATATTTTTAAGTAATTAGTGTAAAAGAATAATTAAAATGTAATTTTGTAAAACATATATACACAAAAATTAGTGAAAAAACTATTTTTAAGTTTGCAGTTTTATTATTGTGTAAATATTATAAATAAATATTATAAGTATTGTAAATATTTAACGCAATATATCAGATTATGTCTCTTTATTGAAATTCTCTTTTCAACGAGTAATATGTCCGCAATTTGTCTGGCTAAGCTACATTATCCGACTAATGGGTAGAAGAAACATGAGACCCTTAATCTCAATCCAAGCTATATATTAAGTTATACGAACACATTTTCTTTTTATGAGTGGCACTAAAAGATTGGTCACCTGTCCAAAAAACCATTCAAGGACATGATTTCATCGGCAGTCATTGAGGGTAATCGACTATGTAATCAGCAACAAATAATTACATTTTTATACGCGATATAATATTGATTTTTGCTTATCTACAAGTGTATTTTTCCGAAGTTCGCAAACACATAAAATCATTGCACCGCAATCTTATCGTGGACGGACTAAGAGCGAACGAGAAGCGCGTTGAGCGATATTGCAACTGTGTATTTCCGAACGATATTGATACATTCGTTCATCTTTCTGTCAATTCTATCGATATCACGTGTTGTTATAGCAAGCTCATTATTCCATTTTACGGATCCATATACGCTTTTTCATCTTCTAGAAAAATGACACTGTTCCACAAAAAGTCACTGTTTTTTCTCTTTAAAATGTCACAGTACAGATCCCGAAAATTTTTTTCGCGCTGGACACGATGTTATCAGAATGGGTGTAGCACACCAGGTTTTTTTATAGTAATTTAGGGTGTAAATGATTGAGAGATAATAAATTGAAATTTTTTTATTCATTTCACTCCAAATTGCTACATAAACAAAAAATTTGGTTCAAAACTTTCATTTACGTTTATTTTATTGAAATAATTTAATTTTAAATAAAAACTATTTTAATTCTAAAAATTTAGGTTAAATACAATCAATTAAATTTGTTAATATTCAAAGAATATAAATTTAATTGGTTTATTCTAATGATTACATTTATTAAATTTAAAGAAATCTTTCTCCTTTTGTACGCGAACTCTAACAACATCGTGTTCAGTGAGGAAAATATTTTCGGAATTGTATTAAATATGATTGTACTTCACGAGAATTCGACTGTTGAACAATGTTATTTATCGTCTCTATTTTACGTGCTGCGTTCCAGATTTGCATTAAATTATATATACTTACAATTGTATTATCATACATAATATGAAAATAAAGTTTATGCGCATTGAAAGGAATACGTTGTGTTCTACCAATACAATTACCTTATATAAAATATACTGGATATCTAGTACTATTGCGAGTTCGACGTTTTCACTAGGTACAGGCGAATGTTGTCGTATCTCTCGTATAGACAGGGAGGATACATGGGACAGGTGCGCGTGTCGTTACGAGCGAGAAGGATGCCGAGAGGGCCGGATGAAATGTGAATCCGATGGTGCAGAATAGAACACAGAGGGTGCCAGGTGTTCGGAGAGGTTTATTTTCGATTGCAGTTTCACCGAGTGCCGGTGCACCGGGGGCGGGTTACGTGGTGTCGTGTATTTTTAGTGATCGCATGGCATGCGGCACACCACCGCGACGTTTCGACACGACTCGAAATAAGATGTTTATCGAACCGCTCGAACGGATCGCCTCGTGTTAGGGGACTTTTGGGAAAAGTGGACTGGCGTTATTTGGTTGAGCGTTCACGAAGAACAATCGTTTTCGTTCCCCTGTAAAACAAAACGCGCTGAAAATGAATGGGTGGTCGCGTAAATGTAGTAAACCATACCATAGTCCTTCCCTTACTGCGGTAGCGTAAAACGATACGCAAACGTGCAAAAATATTATCACACAGATTAGTTTATTTTTTTAGGTAAAGTAATCTTCGTCCTATTTTCCCGAGTCGTCTAAGAATATCACAGATTTGCGAATGGTTGAAATTCGACCGATTATTTTCAGAGACACTATTATATACTATACACAAGTGCTAGCGATTATTTCGAGAAGCGGTTACGTTCCACGCGTGCTTTCAAAGACCACTTCTTTTATTAGAAACTCGATAGATCGTTGACCTTACCGAACTTAAAATCGCACGCGTTTTCTTATCGATTAACAAGATTGCGACGTTACATAAGATGTTTCGCGGCGACTCAGAGTCTGATCCAGTTTCGATTGCCGGCGTGACGCATCATTTAGTATGCCACACGACCTTTTTTAACGGCATATTCTACGAGGATACAAGTAAAGTGGCAAGTTTTGATTAGGCTTATCTCGCCAGAGATTAGATACTTTCCAGACGCGCATTTATTGAAATGAGGTGATGGGATCGTGATTTTCTGGTAAACATCGAACGCGGAGCGAGGCGCGCCTTTATGTATTTATTCGCAAATCGATCGATCTGCTAACCGCAGCCCTGAGAAAATTGCACGACTGAGAAAATTTACCGATAATATGTATTCATCATGAACGAGCGCAGGTAACATCTTAAAAAAGTTTCATTAACATTTGGAGTTTCTCTTTTCGTTCCAATTACTTTTGCATAAAAAAAATAATATTCTCATAATATATAATCAAATAAATAAATTTTGTAATAAAATTGATATTTTATAATTTTACAAATAGTATTAGAAAAGTAAAATTTTATTTTATCAAATTCATGATATCATATAGTACGGAATTAGGTCAATGAGGCTGAAACTCAGTCCATTGCAAAGCATGTCGGCTACGAATCTCGCTGGAAAACTTCAAGCTGCTTATTGACTTGTTCTTTTACTTCGTTGTGAGTTCAAGAGTACACAAGTGGCAACAGATGGCAAGGACTCAAGAAAAGTTCATCTTAAGGAACTTAGTCGAGAGTAATCCATGTGTTGATTCCGGCTCCGAGACAGAAGCGGTTTACTATTTACCATCGTGCATTAAAGTGCAATTCGTGGACAAGCTTCTGCGAAACTTGTAGCGAATTCGATTGGACGCACTCAGTGCACACTGGTGCATATATTGACGTAAAGATATGTTTACTATAAATATATAAAAACAAATTAAACTATACGGTTCTTAATACATTTTATGTTAGGCACATACATAGATGTTATATAAAATATTTATCTATAATTCGAAATATTTGCATTTCATTCTTACACTCATTGTCACTCATTAAATCTATCCTCTAAGATCAGTGTTAACGATAGCTTCAATATGCACCAATGCGCATTAGTAGTCAACTGAATTCGCTATTAATTCCAAAAATAAACATGACGCGATACTTCTCGGAAAGAAATAAGGAAATTTCATGTCGTGTTATCAATCTAAAAATAAGTGATTTATATATATAAAAATTATTTTTATAAGTAATTTTATATCTTCAATTTTCACTTACATTTCAACTAAATCAAATTACGATCGTGGATGAAGATACTTGAAGGTTTTTCACGAGCGCCTCTCTAACTTTACCGATCACGCATGTCGCGCATGACGGATCTATGCAGAAAGTGTACGAAAGAAAACGGTACGTGTGTAGCGATCGTTTATTACAATCGTTTGACAATGAACTGTGAAATACTCTCATACACAATACATACATTCTTTTTTTATAATTATGAGATATAAATGTAATATAAACTGTTCTCTTGTAATTTTATACGAGAATTAAATAAAGCATTATATATATATATATAAAATTGTGACATATATATTATGTTTTCCTTTTAAACTCGTAAATACGTAATTATTGTATTAACGTACCTTGTAATTTAAATAACTCGTACAAATTTAGTCATAATGTACGATTGAAAGATATAATATCCGATGATTCTGTAAAACTTGTATCTATAATATTCTTATATGTTTATTTATTTTTATGTATCTTTAAATCTTTAATTTAAAAATTATATCACATTCTCAAACCATAAAATACTCGATTACACGCTTCACAGTGTCAAAATAACATTTTTACAAGCTCAGCTAACAAGAGTTGAATAGTTTTGATCATTGAAAGACATTCTAAGAATTACGTTCTAAGAAAGACATTCTCCACATTATTTTGCTATTTATTAGCATGTCGCCCTGCGTTTGCGTGGAACGCTTCGCGAAGCGGAATCCGAGCCGCGTGTAAAATACCATGAAGCACGAGGCCGTCACATGATAAAGTAAATTGAATCGAGTGTCTACGCACGTGCGTGCAGCATGCAGCAATGCTCAATGTGAGCGGCGAGCAGCGAGTATTTCCGAATATACTTGACCGTTCACACCTTGCTTGAGTGTCCGAGTGCCATTTTCAAGTATATCTATATCAAGAACGAGCTGCGGCAAAAATACAATAACAAGAGAGAAAGCGATTACTTATTACTTCCAGAAGAGAAAAAGGTGCCAAATGGAAGATATGCAGGAATGGAGGATATGTTTTGCTATTCACTTTTGGACGCAAATATCTGATAGAGTAAAGTCCATAAAAAAGAAAATGTAAATGCTATAACGTTGCAAAATCAGTCGTGAAAGATTAACAAGCGTAATATTCTGCCATAGAGAACAGCGTAATATTCATAGTGGACAGACCGGGTGTGCCATGCTTATTTCTCCTGTTTGCTTTGGCACAAACGTCTAGCATCATCAAGTGGTCGCTCTACATTGTGAAGCGTGTTGAACCACGACGGGGATTTATAGATAGCAGAAATAATAAATGTCTACATTCGGGACGTAATACGAGCCGTAAAAATCAAACGCTCGCACATCCAACGTTACATAATCCTTTGACGAGAAGTGCATTAATTTAACGAATACAACTATCTATTCTCGTCTCGGTTGAAAAATATAAAATATCAAGATGAGATAGAGACGTAACTTTCTATTTTTATTTTCCTCAGTCCAAAACATTTTCTTGTAAATCTTTCGAAAAACGAAAAAATGACTATTGACAGAAATATGTCTATCATCGAGTCGTCTAGCACAGGATTCTTAGCAACATTTTGCATTCTCAAGAGGTCATTTGCCCTTTATAATTATAGCAGGTTACACATTCTCTATTTTTAAATGGTCAAGATACATTGTGCCAGTTAATTTCCTGTCTATATATCTTACGGCCAGTTTGAGTAGCCCAATGCAAAAAATGTATATGTATGGAAAACTGGTTCTTAATTAATGACACGCCTAATATGCAAGGAACGCACTGCAGCACAATCATTATTGTCGAACCTATCTAGCGCGAATCGGATCTCGCGATCATTCAGGCGATTTCCTTCTCGCGAGTGAAAGCAACGCTGCTGGTAGGTACCGAAGCCATCGTGATACTTTGCAGGCAAGCGCGCACTGCCTACTATCCGCTTTCTTATAGGATCATATTAATTGCAAACTTGCACCCGCTAATCACTGGGAGTTTCCTCTTTCACTCTTCTACTCGGCGATCCCAGGAACTGCATTTAATTGCAATGACCAACGCGCGAGAGCGAACGGAGATGGAGTGTCGAGAGCGGAAAGGAACATTTTGTTGTTTTTCTCGCGTACGAAATGCACGATTCCATTGTGAGCGTGGCGATTTATTCATGCCGGTGAAAGCTAGTGGTACAGAGATAAGCGTCGCTACTAACGCGATGTTTGTCGCTTTCTATAATTGCTAATTAGTTACAGCGATTGACGGTCACGTATACTGCGGATTGATAAGTATCGTTTTTAAATATTATTATATTATCAGAAATTATCTCATTTATTACCGCTGAAGACTAAAATTATCTCTAATTGCCCGATAATTAATTTGGTATTTTATATTTTTATTATTTGCAATTGTAAATTAATTTTCTTCATTTTTTTGTTAACAAATTCACATCGTTATTATAACAATTCAATCAATCGCTGTTAATAATTACGAATTACGTACTGTGAATATACAATGTAAATCACAATGATTAGTTGTATTAGTTGCAGTGAGCGGTGGAGCAAGAAATTCTCATGAGAAAATACGTTTCCATGAATGCGGTGCTCAACAATTATATTATAATTTACAGTTGGCCCGACAAATCTAACGATTCTAGAAAAGCGTTTCGCAATACGCCCCGTATAAATAAGCCAAAGATATCGCGCGATGCTAGCTCACATACAAAAGTAAAGATAGAATCTCCACTAGTGGCGTGAGTTCGCAAGTATCGAACGAGTCCGCCTTTATTTTTGGATCACCGGATACATCATGATTAATGACGGCCCGGTAGTGAATTTAGATTGGCTCTCTCTCTCTCTCTCTCTCTCTCTCTCTCTCTCTCTC